>NC_090728.1:59194765-59197265 GCF_036898095.1 Palaemon carinicauda | reverse complement strand
ACAGGAAGCGTATTCCCGGATCTTTTGAAGCAAGTTCTCTCTCTCTCTATCTCTCTATCTCTCTCTCTCTCTCTCTCTCTCTCTCTCTCTCTCTCTCTCTCTCTCTCTCTCTCTCTCTCTCTCTCCCCACCCCCCTTGCCTGCGCCTAGACACAAGGCTCATCAAAAATTCTACAATCTAGTTATATCACATCTAATTTCAAAACTTTGCTCGAAGCTGAATGAGGGTGGGAATTTCTAATAAGAAGTTATACAGATACTTACTCTTTTTTGTATGTGGGGGGCGGGGCGTAGATGAGGAGGGTGGGGGCTGTGGAAAAGGGGGGTTGGGCTGGTAGAAAAAAAAGGGGATAGGCTGGTAGAAAAAGGGGTGGGGCCGGTGGAAAAGGGGGATGGGTCGTTAGGAAAGGGGGGTTGGGCTGGTAGAAAAGGGGGTTGGGCCGGTGGAAAGGGGGGATGGTTCGGTAGGAGAGTGGGTTGGGATGGTAGAAAAGGGAGTGGGGTCGGTAGGAGAGGGGGTTCGGATGGTAGAAAAGGGAGTGGAACTGTGGAAAAGGGGGGTGGGGCTGGTGGAAAAGGGGGAGGCCCTGGAAAAGAGGGGTGGGGCTGGTAGAAAAAGGGGGTTGGGCTGGTAGAAAAGGGAGTGGGGCAGGTAGGAAAGGGGGGTTGGGATGGTAGAAAAGGGAGTGGGGCTGTGGACAAGGGGGGTAGGACTGGTGGAAAAGGGGGGTGTGGCTGGTGGAAATGGGGAGGCACTGGAAAAGAGGAGTGGGGCCGGTAGAAAAGGGGGATTTGGACTGGTAAAAAGGGGAGTGGGGCCGCTAGGAAAGGGGGGTTGGGATGGTAGAAAAAGGAGTGGGGCCGTTGGAAAAGGGGGGTGTTGCCGTTGGTAAAGGGGGTGGGCCGGAGCAAAAGGGGGTGGGGCCGTTGGAAAAGGAGGTGGGGCAGGTGGAGAACGGGGGTGGGCGGTTGGAAGAGGATGATGGGACCGATGGAAAAGGGGGTGGGACCTGTGGAAAAAGGGTGGTGGGACCAGTGGAAAAGGGGGGTGGAGGTGGTGGTAAAGGAGGCATGGGGCAAAGCCAATGCATAAGGGGCGGTGGGACCGGTGGAAAATGGAGTGGGTCCGGTGGAAAAAGGGGGTGGCGCCAGTGGAAAAGGGGGTTGGGCCTAGGGAAAAGGGGGTTGGGCCTAGGGAAAAGGGGGTGGGGCCAGTGAAAAAGGGGGTGGGGCCAGTGGAAAAGGGGGTGGGGCCAGTAGAAAAAGTGGGTGGGGACGGTGGAAAAAGGGTTGGGGCCGGTGAAAAAGGGGGGATGGAAACGGTGGAAAAAGGGATTGGAAACGGTGGAAAAGGGGGATGGAAACAGTGGAAAAGAGGGGGTGGTCCGTTGGAAAAGGGGGATGGAAACGGTGGAAAAAAAACGGTGGAAAAGGGGTGGGGATTACGGCATGTCTTCTAAATTTCCTTCAGATAAGTTTTTTTATTCCTTTTCTTGCGTTGCGTTGTTCATTAATGGTATTCGCCTAAGGACGCATCATTTAGGGAACTTTTATTGGTGTTTACATAGAAGTAATTACAAGTGTCAAGAAAAGGGGGATAAAAGTATTAATTAAATTCGTTTCTCCTCATCCTTCTAAGGCGAGAGAGAGAGAGAAAGAGAGAGAGAGAGAGAGAGAGAGAGAGAGAGAGAGACTCGAAGACTTAATATATTTGGACTATAAGTATTTCCACTTGAAAACCTAAATGGATGAAATTAAAAAAGTACAAACAAATTCATCATCTTTATCATCATCATCATCTACGCCAGTTGTCTCTATCTTGAGCTTTTAAATGAAGACTTCAACACTCATCATCTCCCACTTCACGCTTCTTAGTCCACAGCCATATAGGCCTGGGTCTTCCAAATCTTCTAGTGCCTTGTGGAGCCCAATTAAATGTTTGGTGAACTAATCTCTCTCGGGGAGTGCAAAGAGCATGTCCAAACAATCTCCATCTACCCCTCACTATGATCTCATCCATATATGGCACTCGAGCAATCTCTCTTATAGTTTCATTTCTAATTCAGTCCTGCCATTTGTTTTTTTTTAAATTAACAAATAACAGAATAGGAAAACCAATTTATAGTTTAACTACGAAAGAAATAGAGGTTAGGGCAAAGCAGCGATCAAAATACCCGATATTAAATAAAATTCCATTAGCCAGGAAAGTAGATAAATTATTATTACCTCAGAGTACAAAGATCTATACACCAATAATAGAAACAATATTCAAAAGTTCAAACTCGCAGCAAATGTTTTTATGTTGAACAGGCTGACATTAGTATGTTTATAGTTTATATATGACATATCTGTTTTGATGTTATTATTTTTAAAATAATTTATTGTTAATTTTTTCGCATCGTTTATTTATTTCCTTGTTTCCTTTACTCACAGGGCTATTTTTCCCCTGTTGGAGCCCTTGGGCTTATAGCATCTTGCTTTTCCAGCTAGGGTTGTAGCTT
>NC_090728.1:59168753-59186765 GCF_036898095.1 Palaemon carinicauda | reverse complement strand
GAGCTATTTTGGAAAAGCAGCCGATTTTCACAATCTAACGGTGAGTGATATCCACGGAGGTCTTTTGATTGTTTATTTGATCTTTTTCTTTTTGTTTATTTGTTGTTTTAACGGGGGACTTCCGGACTAAAATGTATCCGATAGAGAAGGAACGAGAGATATAATTGCCGCACAGAGAGAGAGAGAGAGAGAGAGAGAGAGAGAGGGGGGGGGGAGGAGAGAGAGAGAGAGAGAGAGAGAGAGAGAGAGAGATGGTAATAAAAGTTGCTTTTCATTTTGAGAAGAAGAGGAATGGTAATAAAAATGGCTTTATATTTTGAGAGAGAGAGAGAGAGAGAGAGAGAGAGAGAGAGAGAGAGAGAGAGAGATGTTAATAAAAGTTTCTTTTTATTTTGAGTACACGAGGAAATGTAATAAAATGGCTTTATATTTTGTGTGAGAGAGAGAGAGAGAGAGAGAGAGAGAGAGAGAGAGAGAGGGGGGTAATAAAAATGGCTGTTCATTTAGAGAAAGGAATGGTAATAAAAACTGCTTTATATATATTATATATATATATATATATATATATAAAGAGAGAGAGAGAGAGAGAGAGAGAGAGAGAGAGAGAGAGAGGTAATAAAAATTGCTTTTCATTTTGAGAGAGAGAGAGAGAGAGAGAGAGAGAGAGAGAGAGAGAGGTGGTAATAAATATTGCTTTATATTTTGAGAGAGAGAGGTGGTAATAAATATTGCTTTATATTTTGAGAGAGAGAGGGGGAGAGAGAATAGTAATGAAAATAACCTTTTATATTGAGAGAGAGAGAGAGAGAGAGAGAGAGAGAGAGAGAGAGAGAGAGATGGTAATAAATATTGCCTTTCTATCTGCGGTTAATCCCTATCCCTCAATCCTTGATGATCGTTTTCCAGAAGACTAATTTTCTGGATTCACTTTCGCCGAGGGGCAATCTTTGAGGTTAGCTTTTCCGATCGGTTTCGGTTACTTCAAAGGAAGCCGATGACGGAGGATGGCGTAGAATGTTTGGTAGGTGATTTTTATCTCCTTATGGAGATTTAATATGGTAATATTTAAAGAGATTATATAGCATAAAAGATAGAAGGTTAATCCTAATAATACTGACCTATTTAGTTAAATTAATCTTATAAATATTGTTAGCAATCTAATCTGCATAGGATAAAAGAATAGATAGCCTAATTTAATTCTAATAATACTGACCTAATTAGTAGAATTATTCAGTTAAATATTGGTAGAAAAATATACACTCATAATTTCAATTAATGTAAATATCAACCAGAAGGACACTTAATATCAAATTCTACCTTTGGAAATGTATATCCACTGCAATTCATCTATGATAACAGCTTCTGTCTGGGCAAGGATTCGAACCTATGCCTCTTAGCTGAAACCATGCCTGCAGGGACTTTAATCAATCATGATATATCTTGATTGCATGGTTTTGGCCAAGAGGAAAGGTACGATTAATAGCATGGTCGGCTAGAGTCCCTGCGGGCAGGTTTTCGGCTAAGAGGCATAGGTTCGAATCTTTACCTAGCCAGAAGCTGTTATCATGAATGAATTTCCAGTGGTTATACATTATCAAAGGTACTGTGTTTGATTGTGTGGGTGTTTTTGTGTTTGCGAACAGCTTTCTGGCCACAATTTTAAGCGTAGAGTAATGACACTTTTAGCGATTAACTGTTATGTAGAAATATTGAATTGATTAACTTTTGGAAGGTCCAGGTCAAAGTTTCAAGGTCACAGTCAAGCAAAATGTCCAATTCACGTAATTAGCCATAAGTTTCGATATTGTTGTCACAGAGACTTCAAACTTGGTTCATTTTTTAGAGTATGAAAATCCACGCCAATTAATACATGATAAGGTCAAAGGTTAAATTCAAAGGTCAAATTCATGCCAAGCAAAATGTAAATTCCCGTAATCAGCCATAAGTTTGGACATTATTGCCACAAAGAATATCCACGCCCATCAACATATGTTAAAGTCAAAGGTCACGGTCAAAGGTCAAGTTAATGTCAAGCAAAATGTCCAATTCACGTAATTAGCCACAATTTTGGACATTGTTGTCACAGAGACTTTAAACTTGGTTCATATTTGAGTGTATGAAAATCCACGCCAATTAATACACGTTAAGGTCATAGGTCAAGGTCAAGGTCAAGCTAAAGGTCGAGAAATAAGGTGCTGCGGCGGAGGTCTGCGCTCTACTGAGTGCCCATCTCGTTCTCTTTTTTTTTTTACATTTATAAGAGTCACTAATACATGTTAAGGTCAAAGGTCCAGGTCAAGGTCGAGCAAAAAATCGAGGTATAAGCTGCTGCGGCGGAGGTCTGCACTCTACTGAGTGCCCATCTAGTTCTCCCTTTTTTAAACATTCATAAGAGTCGCTAATACATGTTAAGGTCAAAGGTCCAGGTCAAGGTCGAGCTAAACGTCGAGATATAAGCTGCTGCGGCGGAGGACTGCGCTTTACTGAGTCCCCCATCTAGTTCTCCTTTTATTAAACATTCATAAGAGTCGCTAATACATGTTAAGGTCAAAGGTCAAAGTCAAGCAAGCTGCTGCGGCGGAGGTCTGCGCTCAACTGAGTGGCCCCCTTGTTTTTTTTTTTTTTTTTTTTTTTTTTTTACGAGAGTCGCAAGGCTTATGACCAACAATGCACTTACTGCATTGTTGGATTAAGCTCCCCTTGGCTTATGCCATCAAGGCTCTTCCTCAGTGAGCAATGCATAATACTCCTCGAATGCAGATGGAGAATGAGATTCTGTGTTTACCTTTAGCGACGGTGCAATAGATGAAAATCTCTCTGTCCTTATCATGCTCAGCCTTGAGGAAGGAATGGCGATAATGAAAATCCAGGAAAAACAAAAACACTGAAAAAAAAAAAACTGTTGGTGGAATTTCAATGACTCAAAACGTATGTTATCAAAAATGATTATTTATTAATTTGGAAACGGGGGGACTGTAATGTGGAAGAGTTATTATTAGGATTTTTTTAAAGAATCTCAATTATTTGATAAAGAGATAGTCTGTATATATATATATATATATATATATATATATCCAAATAAGCCATATATATTTTTGATACATTAATGTCTGGATTCTCTTAACGACCTCGGGATCAGAGCCCCAGGCGAAATCACACAAAGAAAAGAGCTTGGCTCCGGCCGGGAATCGAACCCTGGTCGGCAAGCTTGTACAGACAGTGACTAACCCACTTGGCCACGAAGAAAGATAAAAGTCAATAACAATTCTTCTGTACTTATACCTGTCGAATTCAGGTATTTTGTACTTAGAATTGAAATCAACCCATCTTCACCATCGTAGCTAATTGGTAGTTTGTTACTTGGCATTCAATTAATGATAAATTTTGCACATTTTTACGTGTTTTTCATATTCAAATAAGCCATATATATTTTTGATACATTAATGTCATTGACTTTTATCTTTCTTCGTGGCCAAGTGGGTTAGTCACTGTCTGTACAAGCTTGCCGACCAGGGTTCGATTCCCGGCCGGAGCCAAGCTCTTGTCTTTGAGTGATTTCGCCTGGGGCTCTGATCCCGAGGTCGTTAAGAGAATCCAGACATTAATGTATCAAAAATATATATGGCTTATTTGAATATGAAAAACACGTAAAAATGTGCAAAATTTATCATTAATTGAATGCCAAGTAACAAACTACCAATTAGCTACGATGGTGAAGATGGGTTGATTTCAATTCTAAGTACAAAATACCTGAATTCGACAGGTATAAGTACAGAAAAATTGTCATTGACTTTTATCTTTCTTCGTGGCCAAGTGGGTTAGTCACTGTCTGTACAAGCTTGCCGACCAGGGTTCGATTCCCGGCCGGAGCCAAGCTCTTGTCTTTGTGTGATTTCGCCTGGGGCTCTGATCCCGAGGTCGTTAAGAGAATCCAGACATTAATGTATCAAAAATATATATGGATTATTTAAATATGAAAAACACGTAAAAATGTGCAAAATTTATCATTAATTGAATGCCAAGTAACAAACTACCAATTAGCTACGATGGTGAAGATGGGTTGATTTCAATTCTAAGTACAAA
This sequence comes from Palaemon carinicauda, assembly GCF_036898095.1. NCBI lineage: Eukaryota > Metazoa > Arthropoda > Malacostraca > Decapoda > Palaemonidae > Palaemon > Palaemon carinicauda. The sequence continues at coordinate 59,182,682 of NC_090728.1, read as the reverse complement.
ATACCTGAATTCGACAGGTATAAGTACAGAAGAATTGTCATTGACTTTTATCTTTCTTCGTGGCCAAGTGGGTTAGTCACTGTCTGTACAAGCTTGCCGACCAGGGTTCGATTCCCGGCCGGAGCCAAGCTCTTGTCTTTGTGTGATTTCGCCTGGGGCTCTGATCCCGAGGTCGTTAAGAGAATCCAGACATTAATGTATCAAAAATATATATGGCTTATTTGAATTTGAAAAACACGTAAAAATGTGCAAAATTTATCATATATATATATATATATATATATACAAACATATATATATACATATATATGTGTGTGTGTCTGTTTGTGTACGCGCGCGCGCGTGTGTTTGTGTGTGTGTGTGTAATGTATTCATGTATCCAGTCACCCACAGGCACATCCACCAACCTACTTACCACTTACCAGAATGCTCGTACTGATTGAAGGACAATAATCATATCATCCCCTTTCAATCATCGCATGATCGCTCAACTCCTGATTGTGATTGAATATTCTGTAAATCAAACATCACAGGAAACGAAAAAAAAAAAATACATAACAAATGACTTTTTATCAACGGATTAAATTATTGCTTCTGATAAAGACTGCGGACTTTGATGTCATTACGTAACTTATGATAATATTTTCAATAATTGATTTAATCAAGTTAGTCATTTAGAGCAAAATAATTAATTATCGAAAAAATCCCAAATTCATCTAGTTTTATAAACTGATTATATCATTCTAATTTAGTGAATATTGTTCTGTTTGTATTCTTTTAAATGAGGCATTGAATTCTTTGAATAATCAATCACGATTTTTTTTGTATTATTTCAATATAATTAATTCAAGATTTAATAAAAAATGGAATTTCATTGGTCTTTGCATTAGGAAACGTCCCTGTCTGACAATATGCTAGACTGGGGTTCGAGTCATGCTCAAGCTCGATAGTTTCTTGTAGTGTCCGCAACCTCACCATCCGTGTGAGCTTAGGATTAGGGGCTTGAGGGAGCCTATAGCTCTATCTGCTGTGTCATCAGCAGCCATTGCCTGGTCATCCCTGGCCCTGGCATGGGTGAAGAGAGGGCTTGATCATATGTATATATGATCAGTCTCTAGGGCTTTGTACTTTTAGCAAGGGCATCTTCACTGTCCCTTGCTAATGCCATTCATGAACGGCTTTGAACCTTGAAACATTTTGTGTTTATCAGGAATTGAGTTAGAGTTAAATGAAACATATATGACTTCAAAGACAAAATGAGGCTCAATTCGGGGAGCTTATCGGTCTACCTGCTGAGTCATCACCAGCCATTACCTGACCCTCCCTGGTCCTTGCTTTGTTGGAGAGGGGTCTTTGACGCTGATCATATGTATATATAGTGCCCTAGAGCTATATATACTGTCAGTCTCAAGGGCACTGTCACTGTCTCTTGCCTCTGCCATTCATGAGCGGCCTTTAAATCTTTAAAAAAAGAAAAAAAAATTGTCAATTCGGAATTGGGTCAGACATAAATGAAATATACATGAGTTTTACAGTTAAAATACTTCTAGCTTCAAGCTAAAGCATTGTCACTGTCCCTGGCCTCTCCCACTCATGATCGGCCTTTAAACCTTTAAATATTTTGTGTTAATTGGAATTGGGTCAGATATAAATTAAATATATACGACTTTTAAGGCTTGAATGATTCTAGCTTCTAGCTACACTGTTAAACATTTGCATAATAAAAAAAAAAAAAACGGTAAATTCTTGGTAACATTTATTCCAGGATTTGTACCTTTTAAAAACGGATATATTGACGTAAAGGAGTAATATTACGGTCACCAGCCAGTAGAAGATAATAACAAAGTAGGGTAAAATTACGGTCGCCTGTATTTTACTGAAATACGATTGAGAACAGCAGATTTTTACGGTGAATTTTCGATTAAAATTGCGGTTTTTTTTTAAGTGTATGGCATTGTCACTGTCCCTTGACTCTGCAATTCGTGAGTGACCTTTAAACCAGAATTGGGTCCGAGTTAATATAACATATATAACTTTTTAAGGAGAAAATGGGGCATAATTATTATCGTCAAAGCTGAGAAGCTTCTGCAAGCGAAATAAAAAAAAAAAAATAAGAAATAAAAATAGCTGTTAATTTGACGTATATATTTGCACGACTTGATCGGCATCGCATGCTTAATTCGAGCAAAGACGCCCAAAGAAAACTTTACGTAAAACTTTCTTTAAACTTTTTTTTAAAACTTTTTTTTTTAAGCCAAGAGCTTTTACTTCCTTTCTTTCTTGGTGCACTAAAGAGTATTTCAAGCATTTAACGTTTTTACGAAGGCGTTAATTAGGTATTTGCTGACACTTAAAAATAAGGCTTTCATCGCAAACACTTGAGTAATACTTGCCCCATTTTTCACTCCGCTTTTATTCACTTTCACGTCAACTTCCATAAAATAGATCATTAATGTTACGTTATATATATATATATATATATATGAGTGTGTGTGTGTGTGTATACAGTATATATATACATATATACAAATATAAATATATAAATATATAAATATATACCTATATATATATATATATATATATATGTATATACATATATAATTTCCGATTAAAATTGCGGTTTTTTAACAGAATAGGGTTATAGTTCAGCAATTAATAATAATAATAATAATAATAATAATAATAATAATAATAATAATAATAATAATAATAAATTCTTATTTCATACTTCAAAAATATCAAATACTAGGGACAGTGCAATACACACACACACACACACACACACACACACACACAAAAAAAACACAAAAAAAAAACATGAAATAATTTGTCCAGTAGAATCCAGTACAGCATATATATATAAAAAAACAAAAAACGGAAAGCAAATACTTATTGATATACTCATATTGCCAAAAAAAAACTCAAAAGACATATGGAAAAAAAATATCATTTATTATTCTAGATATCCAATCAGACAAAGAATCATAAAGATTTGGATCAATAATTCATTAGTCTTTAATAAAACCTTGAGTGGTTTCAGACTTTATCTGAATCAAAAGTACTTTTATGGTATATATTCTATTTTTTATTATCATTACTGGTATAATCCGAAGGTTACAAGTAAAGAGTAACTATAAAATGATAATAGATTTATAGGTTTTACTTTATGAATATATATATATATATATATATGTGTGTGTGTGTGTGTGTGTGTGTGTCTATACTGTATATACACATTATATATACATGTACATATATATATATATATATATATGTGTGTGTGTGTGTGTGTGTGTATATATATATATATATATATATGTACATAGAGAGAGAGAGAGAGAGAGAGAGAGAGAGAGAGAGAGTAAACAGATAAGCAAAACAAACTAAAAAACGAAATAAGTCTCAAACATATCAACCTGTTCAACAGGAAATAACTCATTCTTCTCTTCCCTTAAAATTCTGTCTTTTCTTCCCTTAAAATTCAGCCTTTACTTCCATTAAAAATCAGACTTTTCTTCCCCTAAAATATAAGCCTTTTTCCATTAAAACTCAGCCTTTTCCATTAAAACTCAACCTTTCTTCCCTTAAAATCCAGCCTTTTCTTCCCTTAAAATTAAGCCTTTTTCCAATAAAACTCGGCCTTTTCTTCCCTGAAAATTAAGCCCTTTCTTATATTAAAACTCAGCCTTTTCTTCCTTTAGCATTCAGCCTTTTCTTACTTAAAAATTGAGCCTTTTCTTTCATTAAAATTCAGCCTTTTCTTCCCATAAAACATATCCCTCTTCTTGCCTTAAAATTAAACCTTTTCTTTCTTTAAAATTATAACTTCTCTTCAATTAAAACTCAGCCTTATCTTCCCTAAAAATTCAACCTTACCTTCCCTTAAAATTCAGCCAGTTCTTCCTCTTCGTTAGTACAAATATGTACAACTAAACGTTTAATAATATATCAAGTATCGATGTCACGGCGTCAATTAATGTATGAATATTTAATGGAAAAATTAGAAGCAACTGAAGTATTTCAATAAAATATAAATGTCATATTTGGCCAGAATAAACATACGCGGACGAGCATTACAAGGACAAATGTTATTCATAGTTAATGTATATGAATAACCATGAACAAAGTAAGTGTACAATGGATAAATTTCCATTTTGGTATCTCTTTTCCAATCACTTTTACTCTTCTTAATTCTTACCAGTGTACGCGACCCGTCAAAATTGACGACTAAATATTAAGATAGACATACATACACACACACACACATTCAATCCTTCTCACCCCTAGCCCCTTTACTAACAACAACACGACAGTTGTGGTTTCCGAGTGTACCTCTCTAGGGTAATATCTGTCACCAAGGTATGGCTACTCCCTCCCCCACTAACCCGGGGAACGAAGAGAGAGCGAGTAAGTATAAGTCTATAATGCAGCTAAGCGTTACCCGAAATATATATGTATATGTATATGTATGTATATATATATATATATATATATATGTGTGTGTGTGTGTGTGTGTGTGTGTATGCGAGTGTGCATGTCAGCGTATGTAAGTTAAATCCAGGCTACACATCATCAATTACAGATTACTCGCTTTTATACATCTTACCAAGAAATCAATAAATAAAAGGAAAAAGTATAAATATGCAAAACCGGAACTTATCTTATAAAAAAATTAATCCAAATTTAAAAAGAAATGCAGTAAAAAAAAACCGGGAATAAATGTTGCCATACATTTACCGTTTTAAAAACGGATATATTGGCGTTAATGAATGATATTACGGTCACCAACCAGTAAAGGATAATAACAAAGTAGGATAGCAATTACGCTCATCTGTATTTTACTGAAATACAGCTGAGAACAGTATATTTTTACGGAGAATTTCAGATTAAAATTACGTTTTTTTTTAATTGTGTACGTAATCACAAACATAAAGTAATACTGAAACGGTATTAAATGACACCCACTGACAGTAGAACTCCAATGTTAAAAAATTACGGTCGCCTGAATTTCACTAAAATACAGCTGAGAACAGTATATTTGTCCGGAGAATTTCAGATTAAAATTACGGTTTTTTTCATTGTGTACCTAATCAAAAACACAATAAATTACGCCCGCTGACACTACAGCTCAACTGTTCAATCACGCTGTTCAAAAAGAACAAGAACAAGAAGAACATCCTGGAATGGAGTGTCATTGCCCAAGCGTCAACCGCTGCTGCGTCTTCAACGACACATTTAAAACATTCACTGGAAATCCAAACAGTTTCCAGTAATCCCAACTGACTGTTTGTTATAATTCCCTTTCGGATCCCTTGAAATGAGTGGCAGTTTTCATTAAAATCCTGAGAGCGTTTCCGGTCTCTTTGAATAAATAAACTAGGACCGATCAACCAATCAGATTATATCTCGCCTCCCAGTGACGTCACGAGTCCAGGAGCACGCTCTCCAAAGATGTTCCAGGATATATTCTCTTTAGATTTCCAGTGGTTCGATGAGGATTTCTGGTGTCTATCAAAATGATTTCATTTCTGTGTTTTATAGTAATAAAAGGTATTTATGTGACTCAAATAATATTCATTTACATGTATTGTAAATATAAATTGTATATATACATACATGTATGCACATATGTACGTACGTATAATATACACAGATATATATATATATATATATATATATATATATTTATGTGTGTGTGTGTGTGTAGATAGATAGATAGATAGATAGATAGATATATAGATAGATAGATTGATAGATAGATAGATAATTTGTGTATGTATGACATTAAATACCGTATCGACATATAGATCGCTAGATAGATAGATAGATAGACATATAGATGGACAGATATACATTTGCGTATGTTTGACATTACATACATCATTTTTGGGCTCAAGCCATGTCGTCCTGATGGAAGTTCCTATAGGGTAGTTTCCTAGGGTATATTACAACTACGGCGATATTCCCAGAGAATTTACCTTAAGGTACCAGAATTCTAACTCCTGGAGCGAGTATCCCTCGTGAAAGGGATATCGCGACATATCAGAGGACGTATTCTAGACACGTCACATGGCAATCTACGACCTGAACAGAGATTTCGTCTCGTAGGAGGTGATTGACGAGATACGAATTCGGGAAAGAAAAAGGGGAGCCGCTCCCAAGGCTTCCCTATCCCCCGATTCATATGCGTGCCTGGCGCCAATCCTGGCGCCATCTGTATTCCTTTTTGCGTAGCTTAACAACTCGGTGTTTTTTCCTGTTTTTCTCGCAAATCTTGGATTTATTCAGCTTTTCATGGCTTCTCCGTCTTCGTTGGCCTCGGATAAGTTGAGTATAGTGTCTGTTATGTATAAATGTAGGCTCTTGGTAAAATTTTGAGTGATTAATAGGATTAATCTTTGATACAAGAGCCGTAGCCTACCAGAGGTGTCCTGGACACTGTCACTCGCTAGGTATAAATTAGTTAGTCAGAGTGACATTCCTGGTTGTTTTGCTTTAATAAATTTTAGCTATTTAGCTTTACATAGGATTTCCTTTCGTGCTTAGTATTCTTTGGCGAAGTATTCGCCATTCTGGCCTACGCTAGGCCATGTAGCCTAGTCGTTTGGTCCTAGTACTTCATGCATGATTTTGGTTTTTCCGAGTGTAATTAAAATTTTATTGAAGCTTTAGGCTATATTTTATACATTTAAGACTGTGTGGAATATTTCCAAGATTGTATACGTGTGAGTTTCGGTGAATTAGGTAATCGATTCTCTTGGTGCCTAGGCTAATTGCTTATGGAGCCTTAGTATACTTTATCATACTCCCCGGTTGCTTTCTTTTCTTCGGAGAAGGTATGCAATCTCTTTCCCTCTGTTTAAGCCTTGGGCTTATCCCTAAGTGGTTTTTTCCGAATTTATTTTCGATAAAACTATACTAGGGTGTTACTGTACCTTCCTGTTCCAGTAAGTCTGGTTCAAAGAGGGACAGAACAACAGAGTTTTTAGTCTGAGTCCGTGTTGTCTGGCTTGGGGCAGAGTCTCCCTCGCTGACCTAACACTTACAAAGGGAGCTTAGCTCCCTTAGGTCACTACCGAAGGTTTCTGTAAGTTATGATTCCTTCTTTTGTGATCGACCAGACTAAGTCCTGTTGCTGTTCTCGGGGGAGGTAAGTTCTTCCCTTGGGAGTAGCAACGCCTTCCTTGCTTTGGTGCTCTGGAAGCTGGCAAGTATTGCTGGCCCTTTCCCTTAGATCTCCCTTAGGCTAAGACAAAGTTCTTGGCTGCGGGTGATCTGTCACTAAAGCAAGGTTGGCAGGACCCTCTTGTCCCTTCCCCCTCTATCTCTGTAATGGCCTAGCCATTACTGTACTGTACCTTGCCGGCCGGCAGAGCTGGCCGGCAGGGGTATTACTGTACTGTACGTCGTTCTACTTCTGGACCTAGTATAGGTTGGGATGTGGAATTGACTAAGCCCATTGCCGGCCGGCAGAGATGCTGGCCGGCAAGGGTCTTATGTTTTCGAGTGCTGCCCGGACCTCTCTTGGTCCCTCATCCATGCCTGCCGGCAGAGCCGGACGGCATTGGTCAAGGAAGCCTGAATTAAGTTTCTCCCCTTCCTTATATGCACTCTTTCGGTTGCCGGGCTTGGGGGGTTGTGTACACTCTTATCCCGGCATCCATTCTATTTTCTTCTAGTGCTGTACCTGTCCCGGCTGCCGGCCTATGAGGCCGGCAGCCGGGCAGATGTAGTCTTCTGGTTCTTTTGCTGCCGGCTGGCATCGGTCTTGTACCTTTGCCGGCCGGCTTATGTCAGTCCTTGTCTGCCGGTCACCAAGAGTGTGGCCGGCAGCTGGGTACTACCTTGTGTAGTTGCTGGCCGGCAGTCATTGCCGGCCAACACTGGCAGCTGCTGCCGACCGGCACAGGCATTTGAACCAGAGTGCTGCCGCCCTATAGCTGTTAAGTAGTATACTTTAAAGCTAGTTGTGGTGTGTGCCGGCCGGCAAAGGCAGGCCGGCACACATCCTCCTATACTGTACTAGTATTCTTCTGTATAGCATATACAGTAAGAAGAAAACTATAGTAAAGGTTTAGGTACAGCACTGTATCTTCTAACACTATTGTGTTTTCTTGCACAGCCCTTTGCTGTTGCCCTCAGATAGGAAGCAGAGTTCTTCCCTGTCTATTATCCAGGATTTTAAAATCATTGCCTAGGTGTGAGCTCCACCTGTTTCCTCTGGAAACCTTGCATTGGTTACTCTAGAAGAGATAAACCATTTTGATTTTATTATCTGGAAGGCTGCAACAATGGGTTGTGAAGGAAACACAAGTGTGTGTCTTTCCTTTATGATTTGTTATGCTATACTATGCATATCCAGTGATACATAGTTCACTTGATACTCATGGAAATTTCTTCTCTTTACAGGAGGACCCTCCGAAGTGCGGAAATGTTTTCTGCAATGTCCGCAGCAAGAACCTCTGCGGACATGAGTGTTGTAGGAGACACGCAGCATGCGCTGTCTCCAAGGATGATCTCCAGTATTGGGACCCTCAGGTATGTACTGTATGCACTAACCTGATTACTGAGGCTTTTGATTCCCCTAGAACGGCGGAATCAAGGGATATAGCAAGGGAAAAGCTTCGTACTTGGGTAAGGGGCTTCAAGAAGAACACCTCTGGCCCTTATCTTCCAAGTGAGAAGATGAGGGCGTATCTTTTTCCCCAGGCATCAGCTGAGGCAGTGATTCCCCAGCCTCAAGAGGAGATCCCTCAAGATCAAGTCCAGGTGGACGCGGAAGTCGCAGTTGCGATGCAAGACATCCAGTTGTATGACAGGATGTCTGACCTGGACGAACGTTTGGAAGAAGACCTCCTGGCAGAAGGTCAGGATCAAGTTCAAACCCCGGATGTCGTAGAGGATGAGGTCGACGAGGTGTCGGCTACTCCGGTTCAGATGCCGGAGCCTATCCCCTCAACATCGGCTGGTCTCCCAGTAGAACTGGGACAGGCCCTCTCTTCGATTGTTGGAATGATCCAACAAATGCAGAAGGAGAATCAGGAGAAGGCGGCTGCAATGGAACTGCGTATGCAGTCCCTAGCAGAATCACATGGGCCCCAGAAAAGGCTCAATGTGAAAGACCTTCCCATATGCTCAGATGCTAACCCATGAAGGTATGCTGAGCACATGCCGATGACGACTGGAAAGATCGTCATCTCGGATAAGCTGGGTTCAGTTCCCCTAGAGGAGGTAGAATTCTGGCCCAGCAAGACATCATATCCGGACTGCTATGTCCGGCTGAGAAAAGAACCAGCTTCAAGGGAGGAGACAGAGCCGAAGGAGGTCATTATTATGGACCACGCTAAGGCTCAAGCCCTACTTTCATCCTCGATGAAAGAGAGGGGCTTCTCTAATTCGAAGGTAGCTGCATTGAGCAAGAAGCTCCCTTCTTTTGTGTCCTCTCCTGATAGAGCCTTCCCCTTTTTACAGAAAGGGTTTGCGGCTGTCCTAAAGGCAGTCGAGGCCGGCAAGCCTTGCCCCTCCCTGGAGGAGTGTAAACCCTTGTCGCTGGCTCTGCCTATGGACCACAAAGACTGGAAGGATGTCCATCTGACATTCTCAGTGGGAAAGTTGGAGGCTGATATTGCCGGACGGCAATTCGGCGAGGACCTCCCCAAGCTGTCCGAATCTCTTTTACGAAGAGAGTTCGAGACCAAAGAAAGACTGGCTGCCTCAATGTCTCATCAGACTACTCTTGAGACAATGGCAAGTGACCCTAAGGTCCATGAAATGTTCATGGTAGTGGCTAAGTCTCACCTAGCCACAGTGACGAAGGACCTTTATGGCTTCATCAAGGCAAGGAGGGCTTGCAGGGAGTTCGTGTTCACCGGGGCTTCGGTGAGACACGAGCCAAGGAAATTAATCTCCTCCAACATTTGGGGAAAAGACCTTTTCCCTACCGATGTGGTCAAAGAGGTTGTTGATAAGGCCGCCGTGGAGAATAGAAACCTTCTCCAGAAGTGGGGCCTGGCTATCAAAAGAAAATCTTCCCCGGATGAGGGTCCTCAACCAAAGAGGAAGAATATGAGGACTAGGCTACCATCTCGGCCAGCCAAGCCTTATAGACAGCAACAGCAACTGCAATTGCCTTTGCCTCCAGTGCCCCAGATGGTGGCACAAACCCCGACTGCTTTTCAGTGGGTACCCCAGGCTGTGCCAGGTCAGTCAACCACATTCACCCCAACGTTCGAAGGACAGTCTTCTTCCTTTCGTGCAAAACCTAGAGGAGCAGCCAGAGGCTCGTCTAGGCGCCCCTCAAGGGGAAGGGGATTCAGAGGTGGTCGTGGTCAGGGAGGCAAGACCTCAGGACGGCAGTCCAAGTGAAATGATACCGGTAGGAGGGAGACTGATGAAATTTTGGGATCGCTGGACCTTCGATCCCTGGGCCCAAAGCCTACTCAAGAATGGACTGGGTTGGAGCTGGTACAGCACTCCACCCCCATGCCTTCGGTTTTTCCAACACTCCACCCCCGTTTTGGAGGAGTACGTTCAAGAACTGTTGGAGAAAAATGTGATCCGAAAGGTGAAGTCCTTCAAATTCCAAGGGAGGCTGTTTTGTGTTCCCAAGAAAGACTCGGAAAAGCTCAGAGTCATTCTGGACTTGTCACCACTCAACAAGTTCATAGTGAATTGCAAATTCAAGATGCTAACACTGCAACACATAAGGACCTTACTGCCCAAGAGGGCATACTCAGTCTCTATAGACTTGTCAGACGCCTATTGGCACATTCCAATCAGCCGTCGACTCTCCCCCTACCTAGGGTTCAGGCTACAACGGAGACTGTACGCCTTCAGAGCCATGCCATTCGGGCTAAACATAGCCCCAAGGATTTTCACGAAGCTTGCGAGCGCAGCTCTCAAACAATTACGCCTAAAGGGAATTCAGGTAGTAGCCTACCTGGACGACTGGCTGGTGTGGGCAGCATCCGAGACCGAATGCTTGCAAGCTTCCAGTCAGGTGATCCAGTTCCTAGAGTACCTAGGCTTCAAGATCAACAGAAAAAAGTCTAGACTTTCTCCATCCCAAAAGTTCCAGTGGCTGGGAATCCACTGGGACCTTTTGTCACACAGTTTCTCCATCCCGACGAAGAAAAGGAAGGAGATAGCGGGCTCTGTCAAGAGACTTCTAGATTCCGAAAGGATATCAAGACGCGAACAGGAGAGGGTACTAGGCTCTCTCCAGTTTGCTTCAGTGACAGACCCAGTGCTAAGAGCACAGCTAAAGGATGCAACCGGAGTTTGGAGAAGGTATGCATCAAACGCGCGAAGAGACCTGAGAAGACCAGTGCCGCCTCGGCTACGTACTCTTTTCAGACCTTGGTCCCAAGCCAGACATCTAAAGAAGTCGGTTCTTCTTCAGCCACCTCCCCCGTCGATGACGATTCACTCAGACGCCTCAAAGGAGGGATGGGGAGGTCACTCTCATCGGAAAAAAGTCCAGGGGACTTGGTCCAAGCTATTCAGGACCTTTCATATAAACTTTCTAGAAGCTATGGCAGTGCTCCTTACCTTAAAGAAAGTCTCCCCGCGTCACTCGATCCACATAAGATTGGTGACGGACAGCGAGGTGGTTGTGAGATGCTTGAATCGACAAGGGTCGAGGTCACCACCTCTCAACCAAGTGATGTTAGCCATTTTCCGATTGGCGGAAAAGAAGAAGTGGTACCTGTCGGCAGTTCACCTTCAAGGAGTCCGCAATGTGACAGCGGACGCTCTATCCAGGTTCACACCGATAGAGTCGGAATGGTCCTTAGACGCAGGATTATTTTCCTTCATTCTGAATCAAGTCCCAGAACTGCAAATAGACCTCTTTGCGACGAAAGACAACAAGAAGTTGCCCCTGTACGTGTCCCCGTACGAGGACCCCTTAGCGGAAGCAGTGGACGCAATGTCCCTCGACTGGAACAGATGGTCCAGGATTTATCTGTTCCCTCCTCACAACCTTCTGTTGAGGGTCCTCAACAAACTGAGATCCTTCAAGGGGGTAGCGGCAATAGTGGCCCACAAGTGGGCGAACAGTATGTGGTTCCCCTTGGCGTTGGAACTACAGATGAAGTTCGTGCCGCTACCACATCCAGTTCTGACCCAGCGAGTCCAGAAGTCGACTGTCTGCGCTTCATTACAGAAAACCCAGACCCTGCAGCTCATGATTTTCTCGCCCTAGCGGTGAGAAAGCGTTTCGGGATTTCGAAAGCCAGCATAGACTTCCTAGAGGAATATAAGTGCAAATCGAAAAGAAGGCAATATGAGTCATCTTGGAGAAAATGGGTGGCCTTTGTAAAGGCAAAGAATCCGCAGGAGATCTCAACAGACTTCTGCTTATCTTTCTTCATCCACCTCCATGGCCAAGGGTTGGCAGCTAACACGATTTCAGTGTGTAAATCTGCTTTGATGAGACCCATTTTATTTGCCTTCCAGATCGACCTAGGTAACGAGATCTTTAATAAAGTTCCGAAAGCCTGCGCTAGGCTCAGACCTTCAGCACCTCCAAAGCCCATCTCATGGTCTTTAGACAAAGTTCTTCATTTCGCCTCCCTGTTGAGCAATGAAGAATGTGCGTTAAAGGATTTGACGCAAAAAGTTATTTTCCTATTTGCACTCGCGTCCGGGGCCAGGGTTAGTGAGATCGTAGCCCTCTCGAGAGAGGCAGGTCGTGTTCAGTTCCTGGATGGGGGGGAGCTGAACCTGTTTCCGGATCCTACGTTTCTCGCCAAGAATGAGTTACCCACCAACAGGTGGGGTCCCTGGAGAATCTGCCCTCTGAAAGAAGATGCATCTCTATGTCCAGTAGAATGCCTAAAGGTCTATCTTCGTAGAACTTCAGACTTCAAGGGTGGTCAACTATTCAGGGGAGAAACATCAGGCTCAAATTTATCTCTGAATCAACTCAGAGCGAAAATCACATATTTTATTCGCAGAGCGGATCCTGACAGTACACCCGCAGGTCACGATCCAAGGAAAGTTGCCTCATCCCTAAATTTCTTTAATTGTATGGATTTTGAACATCTCCGTTCATACACGGGCTGGAAGTCTTCCAGGGTGTTCTTTCGCCACTATGCGAAGCAAGTAGAGGAACTTAAGAGATCTGTGGTAGCAGTGGGTCGTGTAGTTAACCCTACTGTTTAACTCTGCGAGGAACAGTGGTCTTAATTGGGACGATTAAGTCCAGGGTGAGTGTGTAGGTACATACTGTACTACAAACTAAATGAGGGCACCAAGTGCCCATATAGACTGTTCCTTCTTTCAAAGGTGAACCTAGCATAAGTTCAGACATGTGTGCCAAGCGTTTCTAACGCTAATGTGATTGATTTGTAATACAGACTTTTTATGACTTGATACCTTGGCATCTTATTAAAGTGGTGTTTAATGGTTTTTCTTTCAGATAAACAAGTTCTGTTTACTATCATACTTATGCTTAAAGTTTTGGGTTATCCTCTTTTATATAAATATATATATTTGTTGTTAACCTGTCTGTTTATTATCTGTCAATAAACTTGTTCTTGAGAACCTTGCGTCTCTTTCACCTGTGTCAATTTATTGGTATAATTGAGCATTTTAATTCTATGTATCTTATCTGGGATAATTCTGATAGAATTGTTCTGTTATGCAAGCTATGTTGCATTGGTTTATGTAAGTTCCCTAATGGGAGGACTCCGTCCCATAAAGGGACGAGGGCGGTTTTATTAGTTTCTTCCTATGCGGATATAAACCTTTGTCCAATACAAGTATTGTGCGGATTACTGGTCAATATATTGACGCAGTGGTTCTATACAAACTATGCTTTACTTAATATAGGGCGAGACCACTATATTAGCTTGCCTGGTATTCATACATAGATATATGTACTCTTCGAGACTTTCCAGAGTCTAGTAGGACTCTTCCCTGTAG
>NC_090728.1:59148070-59150570 GCF_036898095.1 Palaemon carinicauda | reverse complement strand
AAGTATGCCTGACATTTTATGCGATTTTGAGGCTTCCATATTTTAAAAACTTTTATACAATTATTCAGAAATTTATTTTTTTTTTTTGTCAGATAACTATACTGGACATTTATCTGATTCCGAGAATTTCTGTTTTAAAGATTTTAACATTGAATAAAAAATTTGTTTTAAAGGTTTCATCATTTAATTGGGAATTTATGTTTTGATCAGAATACTATGCCTGAGATTTTATTGAATTCTGATAAATTTTGGTTTTAAAAATTTTACCATTTAATCAGAAATTGAAGTTTTAGTCAGATAACTATATGATTGACATTCTGTCGGATTATGAGAGCTCCCATGTTTTAAAGATTTTAACATTTAATCAGAAGTTAATGTTTTAGTCAGATAACTATGCTGACATTTTATCTGATTCTGAGAATTTCACTGTTTTAAAGATTTTAACAATTAATCAGAAATTTATGTTTTAGTCAGATAACTATGCCTGACATTTTATCTGATTCTGAGAATTTCTGTTTTAAAGATTTTAACATTTATTCAGAAATTAATGTTTTAGTCAGATAACTATGCATGGCATTTTATCTGATTCTGAAGCTCCCATATTTTGAAACCTTTTTCATTTAATCGGAGATTTGTTTTAGTCAGATAACTATGCTTGACATTTTATCTGATGTTAAGAATTTCTGCTTTAAAGATTTTAACATTTAATCAGAAATTAATGTTTTAGTCAGATAACTATGCTTGGCATTTTATCTAATTCTGAGAATTTCTATTTTAAAGATATTAACATTTAATAAAAAAGTTATGTTTTGGTCAGAAAACTATGTTTGACATTTCATCGAATTTGAGAATTTTTGTTTTGAGGATTTTAATAATTAATCAGAAATTTATGTTTTAGTGAGATAACTATGCCTGACATTTTATATGATTCTGAGAATATCACTTTTTTAAAGATTTTAACAATTAATCAGAAATTTATGTTTTAGTCAGATAACTATGCTGACATTTTATCTGATTCTGAGAATTTCACTGTTTTAAAGATTTTAACATTGAATAAAGAATTTTATTTTGGTTAGCAAACTATGCATGACATTTTATCTGATTCTGAGAATTTCTGTTTTAAAGATTTTAACATTTAATAAAAAATTTATGTTTTGGTCAGATAACTATGCCTGACATTTTATCTGATTCTGAGAATTTCTATTTTAAAGATTTTAACATTGAATAAAAAATTTGTTTTGGTTAGCAAACTATGTCATTTCATCGAATTTGAGAATTTCTCTATTTTAAACATTTTAATTTCTTTAAGGAACACCAGTGTAATAAAAAGAGATTCATTTCTATTTATTGGAGATGTTTATTTCTAATTTATTAATTAATCTCTTAGATTTGATAATATATATCCCATTATTTCCTCTCGAATTTATTCACGCCAGCTTTGTAAGAGTCGAGTTCGGCTCATTGGTCTGAATAATCTCCTCCATTTTGATATTAAAACACCCATCGGATATTACCGTACATAACACAATGACGTTTTTATTAAAAAATACATATTTCTTATTACTGTACTTATTTACTTTCCCATATAGATTACAATGATCTTTCTAAAGATATTATAAATTTTGAGAAAGAAAGTATTGGTATTTCTTAACCCTTTCACCCATAAAGGACGTACCGGTACGTTCTTGCAAAACACTGTTAATTACATGTTTTTACATATTTTTGATAATTTTATGAGAAACCTCAGGCATTTTCCAAAAGAATGAGACCAACCTGACCTCTCTTGGACAAAATTTAAGCCTGTTAGAGCAATTTAAAAAAAAAATCTATTGCAAAATGTGCTCGAAATTTCACCTTATGATTCATGAATGTTCGATATATCAACAGGGCATTGATAATAATCCTTTATACGACGCTATGATTATTATTGATATTTGATCAATTTAATGTTTTATAAAAAAGAAAAAAAAAATATGGGTAATAACTTATTCTTTAGAATTTCCAATCGCATTGTTATAATGATGAAACAAGCGTATAAGGATAGATTATAGAGATAAAGAAAAACAGGCATTTCAGTGTTTTAAATATAAAAAAAAATTACTTAATTAAGTCATTCAATGCCCTAAAAATGAGGAAAAAAAGACTGGCTACCATTAATATTAAATCAAGGAAGTAATTTGGAAACGGCATTACCTGGTGATCTTCGGGCTGGGGTTCGAGTCACGCTCTAGCTCAATAGTCTCTTGTAGTTTCTCTAACCTCACTATTCTTGTGAGCTATGGATCGGGGATTTGAGGGAGGCTATAGGTCTACCTGCTGAGTCATCAGCACCCATTGCCTGGCCATCTCTTGTCTTAGCTTGGGTGAAGAGGAGGCTTGAGCACTGATCATATGTATATATGGTTAGTCTCTAGGGCATTGTCCTGCGAACTAGGGTATTGCCACTGTCCCTTGCCTCTGCCATTCAAGACTGACCTTTACTGATTTAAGTGGAACTCCA
>NC_090728.1:59140570-59143070 GCF_036898095.1 Palaemon carinicauda | reverse complement strand
CATACAAGGTACTTACTGAGGGTGTAGACCAGATGGTATTTTTGCATTTAAGTAATACCCTTCATATAAGGTACTTATGGAGGCTGACGTTCAGGTGAGCATCTATTCTGATGAAACTTGAACTGAAACCAGACATCTACGTATAAATAACATGCGACTTGTTTCTTGTAAACCACTATTAAAGATGATGAGAAATCTCATTAGGTTAAAACATCAACGGAACCACTGATATCATTGATATAGCTTATTGTAACTCCAGGTCACAATAAATCCATCTCATCTCGCGGAAGCAATGAAGGGTTTGTGTTTTCCGGTGCACAATAGAAGACGCCCTGCCAGCACCTGTGAAAGGCTATTGTACTGGAACACCGTTGGTTCGATGTCTGTTCTACATCATTTCAGGGGAAGAAATCAGCAGGCAAGAGAGAGCAAAACTGCTTGCGTCTCATATTGCTGATGCTGTTTATGTTTGTGTGAGAGAGGAGAGAGAGAGAGAGAGAGAGAGAGAGAGAGAGGAGAGAGAGGAGGAGAGGGAGAGAGAGAGAGGAGAGAGAGAGAGAGAGAGAGAGCTTTACAATCGCCTTACATCAATTAAGATAAATTTCAGAGCACAAACTCAGTTTTAATGCTTGCGTTTTCATAAGTCCTGATGCACTTTTATGTTTGATTTTGGGGTGTTTGTGTCTGTTTGTGTGTGTGTGTGTGAGAGAGAGAGGAGAGAGAGAGAGAGAGAGAGAGAGAGAGAGGACGAGGAGAGAGAGAGAGAGAGAGAGAGATCTTTACATTCGCTTTACATCAACATGTTCAAATAGGTTAAAGTAATTATTTACTGTAATGGTACTATCTGGTAGAAGTTGCCAGCTTAGTCTAGAACATTGAAACTTAGTCTGAATATCGAAACCTAAGTCAGAACATTGAAACTTAGTCTGAACATTGGAACTTAGACTGAACATTGAAACTTAGTCTGAAGATGGAAACTTAGTCTGAACATTCAAACTTAGTCCAAACATTGACACAGTCTGAATATTGAAATTTAGTCTGAACATTGAAACTTGGTCTGAATATTGAAATAGTAACTACTAAAAAAATATTGGCTATAGTTAAACATGTAAGTACTTTGTTTTAGTCGACGTATCTTTCTTAAACTAGGAGTAATAAAATGAGTTTGTGACCAGGTAATTGAAATGGCACGACTAGTTCATTATTAGCACATAATGATATAATAACTGCATTCCACATCAGTAGTATGCACACACACATACACACACAAACACACACACACATATATATATATATCTATATATATATATATATATATATATATATATATATATATATATATGTATGTATATATATATATATGTATGTATATACTGTGTATATGCATATATATATACACGTATATATATGTATATATATATATATATATATATATGTATATACTATATATATATATATATATATATATATATATATATATATATATATATACTGTATATATATATATATATATATATATATATATATGTATATATATATATATATATATATATATATATATATATGTATATATGTATATATATATATATGTATATATATTCTGTATATATGTGTATATATATACACATACACACATACATACACACATACATAATGTTCATATATTACAAATATATCTCTTGCCAATCAGAGCGAAATACGAAACCCGAACAATTCCCATCGCAGAAACATACACGAAGAATATTCCCGTCTATATAATACCAACCCGAAACTGAAGAAAGAAAGTAAGAAAGAATAAAAAATGGTTATGAATAGAAGAAAAAGGGGGCAGTGGCTACGTTGGTGTATTGTTTACGAAATAGGAGAAGACAAGCGAACGAACAAATAGGGTAAAACAAATGACGAACTGAAAAGCGAAGTTTCATGAAAGATGGGTTTTTGTTTTTTTTTTTTTGTTTTTTTTTCGTTCTGTTCCTTGAATGGAGATATTTTTTTTTTATGTCTTATTGTTAGATTTCTTTTGTTTATCTCCTTTTCTTAATCTTTATCCCCATTATTGTGGAAGTTTGCGTAGTTTTAGTGTTTATTGATACAAATAGATTTTTTTATTACTGAAATTTTTAAAATTAGTAAAATATTATTATTAAGGTTATTATTGTTATTATCAAAATAGGTAATGTCATTAAAATTATTAGAATTATTGTTATTAAAATTAGTAAAAACTAATATTGATATTAAGTTATATTTTATTATTAGTATAACAATTATTAGAATATTTTTTATAATTATTATTAGAATTATAATAATTATGAAAATTATTTGAATTATTATTGGTAATAAATACCACAAGGATAATTTGTTTACAGTCACTTAAACATATTTTTACACAAACATTTTATTATGTAGCACCACGACTCATGATCGGCTTTTCTCTTAGGGTTTTTAAGGTTTAAAAAGTCGGTAATGAATGGCAGAGCCAAGGGGCAAGGACATTGCCTTA
>NC_090728.1:59134782-59137570 GCF_036898095.1 Palaemon carinicauda | reverse complement strand
TACGCTGTTTTCGCATACTCGGTTACATTATTTATTCATAGAATTTTTAATTTCCATAGAATATAATCTCAATATGATTAATCCTAATATTTGTTGAACTACCAACTTCTTATGTTTATGAAAAGCTTAATTTCGTTTAATTTTTCACAGTAAAATGTTCATATTCTTGACTGAAAAAAAATTAAGTTTTTATATATGACACAAATCGGTATCAAATTTTGACCAATAATTG
The DNA here is from genome assembly GCF_036898095.1 of Palaemon carinicauda. Classification (NCBI taxonomy): domain Eukaryota; kingdom Metazoa; phylum Arthropoda; class Malacostraca; order Decapoda; family Palaemonidae; genus Palaemon; species Palaemon carinicauda. Next base: position 59,137,338 of record NC_090728.1, on the reverse strand, counting down.
ACGAGTTGTCCGAAAAGAAAAATGATTTTAATTTAATGATTTCCAAAAGATAAGTAAATTGGTATAAAAATGTAAAGTGTGTAACGAGATTTATATTAGCCATGGGGTAGAAGCGAATATTTAAATGTTAGAATAAATATTTAAAGATATTCAATTACACATGGTGAAAAGGATTATCATATTTTTTTTTTTTTTTTTTTTTTTTTTTTTTTTTTTTTTTTTTACAGAAATGAAATTACGCTGAGATTTTAACCCTCGTATATTAGTATTATAACTAGTTAATATCGCTATTTTTTTTTAAGCATCGTGGAATGCAGATCAATCAAAAACGATAATTATATTATTGTTATATATTCAGGTTCTTATAATTCATTGTCATCATCTCATCTCCTACGCTATTGACGCAAAGAGCCTCAGTTAGATTTCGCAGTCGTCTCTTCTTTTGAGCTTTCAATTCAATACTTCTCCATTCATCCTCTCCTACTTCGCGTTTCATAGGCCTCAGCCATGTAGGCCTGGATCTTCCAACTCTTTTAGTGCCTTTTGGAACCCAGGTGAATGTTTGGGTGAACTAATCTCTCTTGGGGAATGCGAAAGAGCATCTCCAAACCATCTCCATCTACCCCTCATCATGATCTCATTAACATAATAATAATAATAATAATAATAATAATAATAATAATAATAATAATAATCATGATCTCATTAACATAATAATAATAATAATAATAATAATAATAATTATAATAATAATAATAATAATAATAATAATAATAATAATAATAATAATAATGATGATAATAATAATAATAATAATAATAATAGTTATGATGATAATAATAATAATAATAATAATAATAATAATAACTAAAACGAAAGAAAATGATCACGTGACTATTATATCAGATCATGTTTACGATTGAACCATTAAGTGCCCGAATCGATAAATAATCACTAAATTAAATCTTAAATATAACGTTGAGGAGCCTTCGCGAATATGCATTATCAAAATAGCGCATGGTAATATCGGGTACATACTGCAAGTAAGTAAAGGATTATATCTTTGATAACGACTATCCTCTTTTTCGAAGGAAATTTGCTTGACACTTAAGATAATCTTGAAGAAAGAGGAAAGATAATCTTACTGAGAGAGAAGAAAGGTGTAATCTTGGAAGTACAGCATGATGGGAAAATTGGTACATAAATTTTGGTACATAAATTTTGAAATTATTCTATCCAGGGGATTTTAAAAGATTTTTAGATATTCGTTATTGAATTAAGTATTCGATTAATTTTTTATGATTTTGTTTAAATTGATATATCTTAAGCTTATGAATATTTTATGGATATTAATAAATTTTTGGTACATAAATTTTGAAATTATTCTATCCAGGGGATTTTAAAAGATTTTTTAGATATTCGTTATTGAATTAAGTATTCGATTCATTTTAGGATTTTGTTTAGATTGCTATATCTTAAACTTATGAATATTTTATGGATATTAATAAATTTTGGTACATAAATTTTGAAATTATTCTATCCAGGGGATTTTAAAAGATCTTTAGATATTCGTTATTGAATTAAGTATTCGATTCATTTTTATGATTTTGTTTAGGTTGATATATCTTATGCTTATGAATATTTTATGGATATTAATAAATTTTGGTACATAATTTTGAATTATTCTATCCTGGGGATTTTAAAGATTTTTAGATATTCGTTATTGAATTAAGTATTCGATTAAATTTCATGATTTTGTTTTGATTGATATATCTTAAGCTTATGAATATTTTATGGATATTAGGTTTACTTTATTCCATTTATTATCTAGAATACTTCATTTTTAATGTTTTTATGTTGACCAGGGCTGACATGAGTCTTTTTATAGTTTATATATGACATATCTGTCTTTGACGTTGTTAATAGTTTATATAGGACATATCTGTTTTTGACGTTGTCACTGTTTTTAGAATGATTTATTGTTAATTCTTTCTCATCATTTATTATTTCCTTATTTCCTTTCCTCACTGGGCTATTTTTCCCTGCTGGAGCCCTTGGGCTTATAGCATCTTGGTTTCCAACTAGGGTTGTAGCTTGGCTAGTAATAATAATAATAATAATAATAATAATAATAATAATAATAATTTTGATTTATACAACAGACTGAGCTTTGAGTCCCGCTCAGACTCGTTAGTTCCTTTGGTCCCTGCAACCTCACCATCCTTGTGAGCTAAGGATAGGGTCTTGTGGGAGCCTATAGGTCTACTTGCTGAGTCATCAGCAACCATTACCTGGCGGTCCCTGGTCCTAGCTTTGGTGGAGAGGAGGCTTGAGTACTGATCATATTATATGGTCAGTCTCTAGGGCTCTGTCCGGCTTGCTAGGCACTTTCCCTTGCCTCTCCCATTCATGAGCGCCTTTAAACCTTTAAAACTAATTTTCTATCCCTGTATTTATCCTTATATTTACAAGAGTGTATCAGGCTCAGCTATAGAAATCTCTTGTTTAGACGTTTGAAAAAATTTCTCTCTCTCTCTCTCTCTCTCTCTCTCTCTC
>NC_090728.1:59109782-59117282 GCF_036898095.1 Palaemon carinicauda | reverse complement strand
GAATCAATTTTTTTTTTTTTTTTTTTTTTTTTTTTTTTTTTTTTTTTTAGGGCCACAAATGGATAGTGCATCCCTAATGACTCGGGCGATCAACCGGGATACATTAAATTTATGCGTAACATTGATACATTCAGTAATTGATACTACATCCGGGCAAAATTTATTCCTGTACAGCGTGTTTTATTACATTCAGTATCCATTTAAACTCAACCACATGTTAGGTCGTATTGTATACACTATTACCCGGTACAAATTATTATTATTATTATTATTATTATTATTATTATTATTATTATTATTATTATTATTATTATTTTCTAAGCTACAATCCTAGTTGGAAAAGCAGTATGCTTTAAGCCCAGGTGCCCCAACAGGGAAAATAGCCCAGTGAGGAAAGGAAATGGAAAAATAGAATATTTCAAGAACAGTAACAACATTAAAATAAATATTTCCTAGATAAACTATAAAAGCTTTAATAAACACAAGAGAAAGAGAAATTACATAGAATAGTGTGCGCGAGTGTACCCTCAAGCAAGGGAACTCTAACCTAAGACAGTGGAAGACCATGGTACAGAGGATGTGGGACTACCCAAGACTAGAGAACAATGGTTTGATTTTGGAGTGTCCTCCTAGAAGAGCTGCTTACCATAGCTGAAGAGTCCCTCCCACCATTACTAAGAGGAAAGTAGCCACTGAACAATTACAGTGCAGTAGTTAACCCCTTGGGTGAAGAAGTATTATGATTCAGAATAAACCTGATTGAAATCATAAAGTTCTTTGTTCCAGTTGTGACCAAGTTGTGGAATGATCTTCCTAATCGGGTAGTTGAATCGGTAAAACTTCATAAGTCTCTTTTTATAGTTTATGTATGAAATATCTGTTTTAATTTGGGTTGTTGTGGCCTGATTGTTAATGTCTGTGCCTGGTGTTTGCCAGTCGGGGGTTCGATTCCCGCTCAGTCTCGTTAGTGCCATTAGGGTCTGCAACCTTACCATCCTTGTGAGCTAAGGTTGGGGGGGGGGGCGTTTGGGAGAGCCTATAGGTCTATCTGTTGGGTCATCAGCAGCCATTGCTTGCCCCTCCCTGGTCCTAGCTTGGGTGGAGAGGGGGTTTGGGCACTAATCATATGATATATGGTCAGTGTCTAGGCCATTGTCCTGCTTGATAGGGCAATGTCACTGTCCCTTGCCGTTGCTATTCATGAGCGACCTTTAAACCTTTAATGTTACTGTTTTTGAAATATTTTATTCTAATTGTTTTAATTGGTCACAGCTGGAATAAAACTTCTAGAATACTGTGTAGTATTGAGCCTCATGGTGGAGAATGCCTGACTATTAGAGTAAACTTCATGCCTAGTATTACGAACAGGATGGAACTGTCCGGGAAGATATAATTGTAAAGGATGATCAGAATTATGAAAAATCGTATGCAACAGGCATAACGAACTAATAGAACGACGGTGCCAGAGATTAATATCTAGACCAGGAATAAGAAATTTTATTGACCGTAAGTTCCCTTCCAACAAATTAAGATTCAATGCTGTCTTGAGAGCATCCTAGAATATCAAAGACAACCGAGAGCAGGATGCTGAGCAAGATGATATTGGACCAAGGAATGTGATTTATGGCAATGGAATCATTTACATCTCGATAGTCAGGGCATAAGAGGACTCTCAAGATATTCATTGAAGTACTTACAGAGGCAGAAAATATGGCTGATGTTCTCGCCTATATTTATTTCCTCCCATTTATCAGTGTCTTTTCTCTGAAATGTGTTAACCATTCATATGCAGATGATTCTACTCTTCTAACTAAATTCTTATCATTTTGTTACAAGACCTTAGCCTGCCGGATGTTCTGCTGGACGGGAGATCGAGTCACGCTCAAGCTCGATAGTTTCTTGTAGCGTCTGCAATCTCACCATCCTTGTGAGCTAAGGGTTTGGGGGAGCCTATAGGTTTGCCTGCTGAGTTATCAGCAGCCATTTCCTGGCCCTCCCTGGGGTTGAGAGGGGGCTTGGGCAATCATCATATGTATATATGGTTTGTCTCATGGGCATTGTCCTGATAGGGCATTATCAATGTCCCTTGCTTCTGCCATTCATGAGCAGCCTCTAAGCCTTAAGGAAAGTACAGGAGCAAGAGAGTACTCTCAAGATATTCATGGGAAAGGGCATTAGAGTAACCAAGTCCTAGAAGAACTTACAGAGGCAGAAAATATGGCTGATGTTCTCGCCTTTATTTATTTCCTCCCATTTATCAGTGCCTTTTCTCTGGCATATGTTACCCATTCATATGCAGATGATTCTACTCTTCTAAATGCTTATCCTTATGTGCTACAAGACCTCTGCCAAAGTACTTTTGCTCAACCTTTTGGAAGGCTTTCAACGTAGAACTAAATAGAGTCATCAGCTATAATACTTGAAGGTTTTTGTATTAATGTTCTAAACGTTAAATTATTTTGGTTTATATATTTTTTTTTCTATGTTCACAAAACGAAGTTCAGGGGTCACTGCTGTTAATGCGATTAGCAGATTCAACATATTCCCATAAGCTAAACATGTAAATAGATAAGTCAATCAGCGTCACTCTATCAAAATGTGAGTAACTACATTGCAAAGCGTCTTTTTATAGTTTATTTAGGAAAGATCTATTTTAATGTTGTTACTAGTTTTAAAATATGTTATTTCAATTGTTCATTCATTCTTTTGTAGTTTATTTATATCCTTATTTCCTTTCCTCGCTGATCTATTTCTTACTATTGGAGCCCTTAGGCTTTTAGCATCCTGCTCTTCTTGAATATTATGTGAGTCGATCCTTGCATAAGAAGATGCAAGAGTATTAGATTAATTTCATGAAGGATGTAGACACTGTAATGAAGTACATACATACATACATACATACATACACATTTATATATAATTTTATTATTGTTATTAAAATTCTCTTGTAGTTTTTCCTTATTTCCTTTTCTCACTGGGCTATTTCCCCTGTTGGTGCCCTTGGGCTTATAGCATCCCGCTTTTCCAACTTGGGTTGTAGCTTAATGCGTAATAATTATATATGTATATATATACATATATATATATATATACATATATATATATATATATATATATATATATATATATATATATATATATATATATATATATATATATATATATATATACACTGTAATGTATACATTTGTGTGTATACTATTATACATGTCTATGTCGTATGTGTATGGGTGTGTGCACATACCGTATTGACTTTTAATTAATCAACTTGGTCACTCTTATCAGAAATTTTGAGAAGTATGCCAAATTATCATCTCATTTAACATCTTCTCCATCAGTATCGTCTCATAAGGAGTCCCCTTGAGAAAAAAATCCAATTTACTCTGAAGAGCGACGGACGATAGTCCAGAAAATGAGCTCCTAATATTTTTCCTCAAATTTCAAAAAGATTGTTGGACACAATGTCGAAATACCACAGCAATTTTTTTTTTCTTTTCCGCGAAGGAAATCATTTTACTGGAGTGTGTGTTCTTAGAGGCTGGCGTAAGAGTCACTTTTATTTACATTTCATCAGTTTATTAATGAGTTATTTCTCGTGGGTGGTCGTCGGCTGGCTCTTGAATGTTCAAAAGAGGATGGTTCTTGGGGGAGAGTCTTGATGTAGATTGATCGACCAAAAAAAAAAAAGAAAAAAAAAAAAAATAGATGGGCCGCGTTCAAAAGGCTATCCTCAGTTGCATATTAATTTCATTGAGTTTTTCATGTGTGCCTTTTTTTCGTTTATGTATATTTACAAATTAGAATTCCATCAGTTTGTGTGTATATATATATATATATATATATATATATATATATATATATGTATATATATATTACTGTATATATATATATATATATATATATATATATATATATATATATATATATATATATATATATATATATATATATATATATATATACACATATATATATATATATATATATATATATATATATATATAGAGAGAGAGAGAGAGAGAGAGAGAGAGAGAGAGAGAGAGAGAGAGAGAGAGAGAGAGAGAGAGAGAGAGAGAGAGAGAGAGAGAACTATTATTATTACTAGCCAAGCTACAACCCTAATTGGAAAACAAGATACTATAAGCCCAAGGGCTCCAACAAGGACAAATAGCTCAATGAGAAAAGTAAACAAGGAAATAGATAAACGATATAAGAAGTAATGAAAAATTAAAATAAAATATTTAAAAAACCATTAACAACATTAAAACAGGTAATTCATATATAATTATAAAAAGACTTATGTCAGCCTGTCCAACGTAAAAACATATTGCTGACCTTTTGAAGAGAGAGAGAGAGAGAGAGAGAGAGAGAGAGAGAGAGAGAGAGAGAGAGAGAGAGAGAGAGAGAAATATCAATTATCTATGGGAAATCTGATAGGCAAAGTGCGGGACAAGAGAATGAACAATTCAACTATCCAGTACCTGGAATGCTGTGCACGCCTGGAATGAACGCATGCATAATATCCTCTCGCCGAACGAAAATACATTAGGTGAGCGTTATCCCATGTAAATGATAGGGTTGTGGAATGATCTTCCTAATCGGGTGGTTGAATCAGTAGAACTTCAAAAGTTCAAAGTTGGAGCAAATGCTTTTTTGTTGACCAGGCTGACATGAGTCTTTTTATAGTTTATTTATTACATATTTGTTTTTGATGTTGTTAATAGTTTATATATGACATGTCTGTTTTGACGTTGTTACTTATTTTAGAATGATTTATTGTTAATTGGTTCTCTTCATTTATTTATCTCCTTATTTCCTTTCCTCACTGGGCTATTTTTCCCTGTTGGAGCCCCTGGGCTTATAGCATCTTGCTTTTCCAACTAGGGTTGTAGCTTGGATAGCAATAATAATGATAATAATAACGGGAATCCTATATTTGCGTAACCTTGGAGGTAATTGAGTAGTTGACGAATGTAGACTGTAGGAGTTGCATGAGTTTTGTATTCGCTTAGTTCGTTTCAATAACTTCAGATTCAATTTGTTAATCAATATGTTTAACATGTTAATGTTGTAAGAAACAATGAAATTTTCCAGTCAGTCTATAAAAACAGAAAATAAGTAAAAATTTTATTATTTTACTCATTCCAAAATATATTTGTTGCACAAAATGGAAAAATTGGGTGTTTCAACATGTTCGTTTTGCAAAAAACAATATGAATTTATAGTCAGTCTCTGAAGACCAAAAATAAGTATGATTTTAAATTTTTGTATTCATATTCTCAATTATATTTGTGACACAAAATGGGAAAATTGGTGATTTTAACATGTTCGTTTTGAAAAAAATAATATGAATTTATAGTCAGTCTCTGAAGACCAAAAATAAGTATGATTTTAAATTTTTGTATTTATATTCTCAATTATATTTATGACACAAAATGGGAAAATTGGTGATTTTAACATGTTCGTTTAGAACAAAAATATTTGAAGTTATTCCTTCTTTAATAACAGAAAATGTGATTATTTTGATTGTTTTAATCATATTCTAAAATATATATTAGTTGCACAAAGTGGGAAAAATGGGTGAGTTTAACATGTTAGTTTTGACAAAAAAAGAAGATGCGAATTTACAGTCAGTCAAAAACAGAAAATAAGTATGATTTAGTTTTTGTTTAATCATATTCTTATTTATATTTGTTGTTGCACTAAAAGGAAAAATGTGTAATTTCAACATGTTAGTCTTGTAAAAAAGAAGATATGAATTTACAGTTAGTCTAAATTAAACGAAAATAAATATGATTTAAATTTTAATGTTATTTTGTTGCACGAAATAAAAAAGAAAGGTCGATTTTAACATGTTAGTCTCGTAAAATAAAATAAAAAGCTGGCTAGATATGAACTAAGTCAGTCTCAAAAAAAAAAAAAAAAAAGAAAAGTGATTTTAATTTTTACATCATATTCTGTATTATATTTATTGCACAAAATGGGAAAATAAGTCATTCTCTAAAAACAGAAAATAAGTATAATTTTAAACTTATAATTTAAATTATGGATAATGTTTATATGTGCAAGGATATTGACGTATGCTTATCGTAAGCACTATACCATTAATAATTATGCGTCAGTGTACCTGAAAAATGTCTTTAGGGTTTGGTACACATATTTTTTTCAAAGGCTTAAAAGCCACTCATGAATGGCAGAGGCAAGGGACATCAACATTGCCCTATCAAGCAGGACAATGTCCTAGAGACTGACCATATATACATATCAGCACCCAAGCCGCCTTTCCCCCCCAAGGACCAAGGAGGACTAGGCAATGCAAAGGCTTAAAGGCCTCTCGTGAATAGCGGAGGCAAGGGACAGTGACATTGCCCTATCAAGCTGGACAATACCCTAGAGACTGACCATATATACATATAATCAGTGCCCAAGCCGCCTTTCCACCCAAGGACTAAGGAGGACCAGGCAATGGCTGCTGATGACTCAGCAGATAGACCTATACGCTCCCACAAACCCAGCATCCTTAGCTCACAAGGATGGTGAGGTTGCAGCGACCAAGCCCTATCAAGCAAGACAATCCTCTAGAGACTGATCATATATAGATATGATCAGCGCCAAAGCCCCCTCTCCACCCAAGCTAGGACCAAGGTGGGCCAGGCAATAGTTGCTGGTGACTCAGCAGATAGCCTTATACGCTCCCGCAAGGATGATGAGGTTGCAGCTACCAAAGAAACTAACGAGTTTGAGAGGTACTTGAACCTCAGTCTGGCGTTCACCAGTCAGGAACGTTATCTCATCGACCACCACATTTGAGATTTACAGAAGAGTTCTATTGGAAATCAATTGATTCATAGATTGAATTTTACTCTTCATTAAAGGTGAAGAATATTGATGACATATCAGAATAATGCGACCAATACTGGCATAAAAGTTTAAGATATGTTATTAGCAGTAAAATGGATAGTGTATTGATATATTAATTTCACATATATGTTCTTCTATTCTAAATAATGTTTTTTTTTTTAATGTTATTCCAATTTCTAAAGAGCATTCCTTGCTCGATATTCTATCATTATAAATCTATATAATCATTATCTATATAAGATTCCTGAAACAGCTCAACTATGTCTGAAACTATAAAAAATAGGTGATCACATACCGACGGGTTTTATAGCTTTTAAAGGCCAATCATGAATAGTAGAGGCAATGGACAGTGACATTGCCCTATCAAGCAAGACAATGCTCTAGAGACTGGCCATATATACATATGAACAGCGCCAGAGCCCTTTCTCTACTCAAGCTAGGACCAAGGTGGGCCAGGCAATGGCTGTTGATGACTCAGCAGATAGACCAATAGGCTACCCCAAACCCCCAATCCTTAGCTCGCAAGGATGGTGAGGTTGCAGCGACCAAGCCCTATCAAGGAAGATAATGCTCTAGACTTCTAGAAACTGACCATATATACATATGATCAGCGCCAAAGCCCTTTCTCTACTCAAGCTA
>NC_090728.1:59099782-59104782 GCF_036898095.1 Palaemon carinicauda | reverse complement strand
TATGAAACATGCGATGACAGGCTTAAGCAGGGTTTTTTCTATTATCAGTGCTATTCAGCAGATAGCGAGCTTATATGTAAGCAGTTGAGGGTAACAATGGCACAAATATTCAAACAATGTGAAACATGCGAGGGCAGGCTTATACAGGTTTTTCTATTATCAGTGCTATTCAACATATAATGAGTTTACATATAAGTAGTTAAGGGCAACAAAGTCACAAATATTCAAACAATATAAAACATGCGATGGCAGGCTTAAGCAGGGTTGTTTCTATTATTGGTGCTATTCAACAGATAATGAGTTTACATATAAGTAGTTAAGGGCAACAAAGTCACAATTATTCAAACAATATGAAACATGCGAGGGCAGGCTTATGCAGGTTGTTGTATTATCAGTGCGAAAAAAAAAAAAAAAAAAAAAAAAAAAAAAAAAAAAAAAGCATTTCAGCGTATGGGCGTATATGAAACACGTGCGGTACAGTACATTACATCGAAAAAAAGTCAACCAGTAACATGCTAGGAAAATGCCTGAATTGTAAACCAGCTTCAATCTTTCGGTTTCAAGTGTTAAGTGACAGACTGAAAATATTTCTTTTTCACAATGTTAATAATTTAGATCCCAGTGCATAGCTAAAAGGTTGGGAGGGGGAAAGGTTTTTGACTGTAAAATATATATAGCATATGTTATTAAGTCTGAAGTTCCTTGATGTAGGGTAATAAATTATCCACTTTCTGTTGAATTCTTCAATTGTATTTAATTTTACCTTGTTTGAGCTGTATGGTTTCTCAAAAGTTGCGTTAATAACTTTACATAATCACTGCTGTCTTATCATTTCTGTGTTTGCGTTTACTGATGTTGATAATTTTAAGAAATACTAGTATTATCTCTAATGTGACATGAAAGTTAACTTTAAATGATCATAAGAAATTCTGATTTTTCAATAAGATATGAAACAAGAGAAACGATTGAAAATGATATATTAAATTGTTTCCACGGGCAACACCTCCTCCTCACAATGTCCATTATCTTGTTCACTCATTACTTGTCATTTATCTCTAATAGATCGGCAATATAAGATTGTTTTCACAAGCAGCACCTCCTCACAATGTCCATTATCTTGTTCACGCATTACTTGTCATTTATCTCTAATAAATCGGCAATATAAGAGTGTTTTCACAAGCAACACTCCCTTACAATGTCCAGTATCTTGTTCACGCAATACTGGTCATTTATTTCTAATAAATCGGCAATATAAGATTGTTTTCATTGCTAACACCTCCCGTCACAATGTTCATTATCTTGTTCACGCATTACTTGTCATTTATTTCTAATAAATCGGAAATATAAGACTGTTTTCACAAGCAACATCTCATAATGTCCATTATCTTGTTCACCCGTTAGATGTCATTTATTTGTAATAAATCGGTAATATGAGATTGTTTTCACAAGCAACACCACCTCTTCAAAATGTCCAGTATCTTGTTCACGCATTACTTGTCATTTATCTCTAATAAATCGGCAATGTAAGATTGTTTTTACAAGCAACAACACCTATGTCCATTATCTTGATCACGCATTACTTGTCCTTTATCTCTAATAAATCGGCAATATAAGATTGTTTTCACAAGCAACGCCTCTTCAAAATGTTCAATATCTTGTTCACGCATTACTTGTCATTTATCTCTAATAAATCGGCAATGCAAGATTGCTTTTACAAGCAACACCTCACAATGTCCATTATCTTGTTCACGTATTACTTGTCATTTATCTCTTAATAAATCGGCAATATAATATTGTTTTCATTGCTAACACCACTCCGTCACAATGTCCATTATCTCGTTCACGCATTACTTGTCCTTTATCTCTAAGAAATCGGCAATATAAGATTGTTTTCATTGCTAACACCACTCCGTCACAATGTCCATTATTTTGTTCACGCATTACTTGTCATTTATCTCTTAATAAATCGGCAATATACGATTGTTTTCACAAGCAACACCTCCTCACAATGTCCATTATCTTGTTCATGCATTACTTGTCATTTATATCTTAATAAATCAGCAATGTAAGATTGTTTTTACAAGCAACAACACCTATGTCCATTATCTTGTTCACGCATTACTTGTCATTTATCTCTAATAAATCGGCAATGTAAGATTGTTTTTACAAGCAACAACACCTATGTCCATTATCTTGTTCACGCATTACTTGTCATTTATCTCTAATAAATCGGCAATGTAAGATTGTTTTCACAAGCAACACCTCCTTACAATGTCCATTATCTTGTTCACGCATTACTTGTCATTTGATTTTAATAAATCGGCAATATAAGATTGTTTTCACAGATAACACCTCTTCCTCACAATGTCCATTACCTTGTTTACGCAATACTTGTCATTTATTTGTAATAAATCGGCAAAATAAGATTGTTTTCATTGTTAACACCTCTCTGTCACTATTTCCATTATCTTGTTCACGCATTACTTGTCATTTAATTTTAATAAATCGGTAATATATACAACTACGTATTTTGGGAACGTCAGTAGGTGAAGACCCAGCAAGGAATTAGATCCCACGCAATTGAGGGGGGCCGGGGGAGGGGAGGTGGGGGGGGGGGGTTTCCGCAACGAATGCAGCTTAAAAGAGCAATTCGCGAGAGAGCGTGCGTGAAATAATTAGCTTAAACTTCGCCAAGAGGAAGCTGCTCCAACTTCGCTCTCTAAAATCAGGGTTGCCAGGTTTTCCAAATGAGAATAGGCCAACGTCTGGTTAATTGCAGCTTTAAAAGGCCAACCTAATAGTAGAAAAAGGCCGAAATTATAAAAGCTGTCTAACCTAAACACACCCACCTAACCTAATCTAGGAGAAAACATAAAATCAAATTAGCTATCTAATCTAAAACATCATCTAACATAACCTAGGAGAAAACATGTAAGATAACAGAAGCTGTCTATCCCAAATATACCCACCTAACCTACCCTAGGCAAAAACTAGTAAAATACAAAAAGCTGTCGAACTTAAACATGCACACCTATCCTAACATAGGCATATTTAAGGCTAACCAATTTAAAAAGGCCAAATTTAGGTATCTAGCACGAAAAAAGGCCAAATTTGGATTTTTGGGGACCGAAAAAGGCCAACCGGGCAACCCTGTCGCTATCATACCATGGGCGCTGGAATAATCTAATCCTGGCAGGGCCGTGGAGGAGGACAACACGCAAATACACCGGGAATTTATATACCGGAGTCGCTAGTCTGGTCTCCGAGGATTTAAAGAGACATGAGACACAATTTCCGGCATGTCGAGCCTTGGTGTTTTTCGTCTCGTTTGCGAATGGCCTTGACGAGTTCAAGTTTCAGTAAACAAATCATTGTGAGTCATATAATTGGATTTCATTTGAAGCTGGTGAATCCATCAGGTTGTTGGAATGTAGTAACAGCTTCTTTCTTCATCTTTTTTCTTTGATGGCTGCATTTCCGGTCCCATACAGCAGAAGAACCCCACTCTCTACAGGACCTCCACTGTCGTTTTACCTTGTTCGTTCAGAGTATTTAACGTTTCATATCGCGTGTTGTTCATTTACTGTTAAATCGTCACTGTTGTAAGACTGTTGAAATAAGAAAGTCTTCAGTTTCCTCATGAAAGCCTTTATGTCTTCAGTCATTTGAATGTTTCGTGGGAGCTTATTATATAGTCTCGGGGCCGTATATGTAGAGGCTCTCGAGCCTAAAGTAGAATATATCTAGGTTCCAACAGTTTGAAGCCATCTGTTAAACTAAATGATTTTTTCTTTAAACATGTAAGAGACAGTCAATAGCACTAACAAGGTGAATAAGAGATACAATAGATCACACAAATTATTATTTTAATAATGATTAAAATCTAGGGAGCTCAGGAATGCAAGAAAAGAAGGGGTAGGTATTGTAGCGTCTGTAAGGGATTTCGTAGCACTGTTTATGAGCAAGGGTATGAAACAGCTATTATTGAAGACTTTTCCCTTTGAGTTTAAAGTTTAAAATCCGCCCATGAATGGCAGAGGCAAGGGACAGTGACATTGCCATAGCAAGCAGGATAATGCCCTAGGTCTAACCATATATTATTATTATTATTATTATTATTATTATTATTATTATTATTATTATTACTTGCTAAGCTACAACCCTAGTTTGAAAAGTAGGATACTATAAGCCCAAGGGCTCCAACAGGGAAAATAGCCCATTTAGGAAAGAAAATGAGGAAATGAATAAAATATTTTAAGAACAGTAACAGCATTAAAATAAATCTTTCATATATAAACTATTAAAATTCAAAATGAAGATAAAACAAGAGGAAAAGAAATAAGAAAGAATAGAGTGCCCGAGTGTACCCTCAAGCAAGAGAACTCTACCCCAAGATAGTGGACGACCATGGTACAGAAGCTATGGCACTACCTAAGAATAGAGGGCAATGGTTTGATTTTTGAGTGTACTTCTCCTAGAACAGCTGCTTACCATACCGCCCAAGTCCACTCTCCACCAAAGCTAGGACCAGGGACAGCCAGGCACTCACAAGACGCAGTAATTAACGTATGAATAAGTCATTATTACTTTTCTTCTCAAGGGTTTGGAGACTGACCATATATAGGCCTACATATGATCAGCGCCCAAGCCCCCTCTCCATCCAAGTTAGGACCAGGGAGGGCCAGGCACTCACAAGACGCAGTAATTAACGTATGAATAAGTCATTATTACTTTTCTTCTCAAGGGTTTAAAGACTGACCATATAAAGGCCTACATATGATCAGCGCCCAAGCCCCTTCTCCACCCAGGTTAGGACCAGGGAGGGCCAGGCACTCATAAGATTCAGTAATTAATGTATGCATATGGCATTATTACTCTTCGTCTCAAGGGTTTAGAGACTAACCATGTAAAGGCCTACGCATGATCAGCACCCAAGCCCCCTCTCCACCTAAGCTAGGACCAGGGAGGGCCAGACACTCACAAAATGAAGTAATTAACGT
>NC_090728.1:59078399-59080899 GCF_036898095.1 Palaemon carinicauda | reverse complement strand
ACTCCAACAGGGAAAATAGCCCAGTAAGGAAAAGAAACAAGGAAAAGAAAATATTTTAAGAACAGTAACATTAAACAAAATATCTCCTATATAAACTATAAAACACTTTAACATAACATAAGGAAGAGAAATAAGACAATAGTGTGCACGAGTGTACCCACAAGCAAGAGAACTCTAACCCAAGACAGTGGTAGACTATGGTACAGAGGCTATGCCACTACCCAAGACTAGAGAACAATGGTTTGATTATGGAGTGTCCTTCTCCTAGAAGAGTTGCCTTACCATAGCTAAAAGAGTCTCTTCTAACCTTAGAAAGGGGAAAGTGGCCACTGAACAATTACAGTGCAGTAGTTAACCCTTGGATGAAAAAGAATTGTTTAGTAATCTCAGTGTTGTCAGGTGTATGTGGACAGAGGAGAATATGTAAAGAGTATGCCAGACTCTTCAGTAACAGTAACCGTAACCAGAGAGAAGGATCCAATATAGTACTGTTTGGCCAGTCAAAAGACGCCATAACTCTCTAGTGATAGTATCCCAACGGGTGGCTGGACAACCTACTCCCTCTAAGGATGGTAAGGTTACAGCGAGAAAAGAAACAAACGAGTTGAGCGGGGCTCGAACCCCAGTCTGGCTTTCACATGTCAGGGACGTTACCGAACCTTCTACTTACATTACCAAGCTCTCCAACGCGATGGGTGGCTGGTGCCCTGGCCAACCTACTCCCTATAAGAATGGTAAGGTTACAGCGACAAAAGAAACAAACGAGTCTGAGCGGGACTCGAACCCCAGTCTGGCTTTCACATGTCAGGGACGTTACCGCATCTTCAGCCTCTCCAACGCGATTGGATCATCTGCGCGGAGGAAATGTTATAAAAGAAGAAGCAGCTACTACCTGTCCTATAAGGATGGTAAGGTTACAGCGACAAAAGAAACAAACGAGTTTGAGTGGACTCGAACCCCAGTCTAGCTTTCACATGTCAAGGACGTTACCGAACTTCTACTAACATTACCAGCTCTCCAAACGCGATTGGATCATCTGCGCGGGAGGAAATGTTATAAAAGACGAAGCAGATAAAAAAAAAAAAGGAGACAGGTTCCTAGAATGAGCAGTTCATTGTTATGTCCAGTAAGCTATTCATTTGTGATTCATGCTTTCGGAGCTGTGGACACAATAACACCATTCACTTGTTATTGGCTGTTGCATAATGCAGGGGCGTCGACTGACGGGCAGAGAATAACATTGAATCTATCTTTGTGTGACCATTGATCGCATTGCTGTGGTACAGAAGTCAAAAAAGGGAAAATTGGGGTAAGAGAAGAATAGGTTTTAGGAAAAGCCTTATCGTTTAGTCTTTGATTTAATATTACATAGGATAATATTACCTAGAGGTGGTAAATTTCATGAGTTGCTATAAAGAAAAATAATATTAAAAATATTAGTATATCGAGTACTATTTGTAAATATGTACTTCTCTCTCTCTCTCTCTCTCTCTCTCTCTCTCTCTCTCTCTCTCTCTCTCTCTCTCTCTCTCTCTCTTTATATATATATGTATATATATATATATATATATATATATATATATATATATATATATATCCAAACATTGCGAAAGAAGCAGGGAAAGGAAGAGAAGATGTTGGATTGCGAGTGTGGACTGGCATAGAAAAATCATAAACAGACGCAAGGGGAAGGACGTGTCTGAGGACTTTGGTCTATAGCAGACTATAGTCCATTTCTTTTAGCGATGCATATTTGCACCGACTCGCGGCGGTGCCCTTTTAGCTCGGAAAAGTTTCCTGATCGCTGATTGGTTAGAATTA
Source organism: Palaemon carinicauda (assembly GCF_036898095.1). Lineage (NCBI taxonomy): Eukaryota > Metazoa > Arthropoda > Malacostraca > Decapoda > Palaemonidae > Palaemon > Palaemon carinicauda. Next base: position 59,079,078 of record NC_090728.1, on the reverse strand, counting down.
TCTTGTCCAACCAATCAGCGATCCGGAACTTTTCCGAGCTAAAAGGGCACCACTGCGAGTCGTGCAAATATGCATCGCTAAAAGAAATGGACTATAGTAATGACATGTATGGGCAATAAAAAGTAAGAATTTCTAATTCTATGGTTAGAATGACATCCATATATAAACATGGTACATGCTATGGCGCAGTTAGAGTTGATAGAAAGTTTGTAAACAACAAAAATAAAGACTTGACAGAGGATAAAAGAATAAAAAGAGCAAATGGAATGAAGTCCATTAATAAAAGGTGACACTACACAATGGAATAGATGGGATATGTCAAGAGAAATAAGGAAAACTAGGGTAGAGGAAATACAAGATGTACACTGTTAAAAGTCTGTCCCCCCCCAACCCCCCCCCCCAAAAAAAAAAGTAAAAATCCTGGAATAAATGTTGACGTAAGGTGTGACATTACGGTCACCAACCTGTAAAAGATAATAACAAAGTAGGGTACAAATTACGGTCGCCTGTACTCTACTGAAATACCGCTCAGAACAGTATATTTCTACGGAGAATTTCCGATTAAAATTACCGCTTTTTTTTTTTTTTTTTTTTTTTTTTTTTTTTTTTTTTTTTTTTTTTTTACTGTGGCTGATTTTAGTAAAGACACTGGAAGCCTCATCACAAAAGTCCCAGGTTT
>NC_090728.1:59045899-59065899 GCF_036898095.1 Palaemon carinicauda | reverse complement strand
GCTACAACCCTACTTGGAGAAGCAAGAAGCTATAAACCCAATGGCTCCAACGGGGAAAAATAGCCCAATGAGGAATACTTGATTTATAACGTCGTAATTTCTAATAATTACTGTTGTTGTAGCAATTTTCTACATTAATTTATAATGTAATTACTATCTTGTTGATAGATCGTTGCAATGTCATTTTTTCATTCTTTAGCTGCTATAAACCTATTTCTATCCTTTGTAAATGACATGAAGGTTTAAAGGCTGCTCATGAATGGCAGAGGCGAGGGACAGTACCACTCCCCTATCAAGCAGGCCAATGCACTAGAGACTGAGCATATTTCATATGATCAGCACCGAAGCCCCTCTCCACCCAAGCTAGGACCAGGGAGAGTCAGGCAATGGCTGCTGAGGACTCAGCAGATAAAACTACAGGCTCCCCCAAACCTCCCATCCTTAGCTCACAAGGAATGGTAAGGTTGCAGACACTAAAGGAAGTAACGAGTCTGAGCAGGATTCGAACCGCCGTCTCGCGAATACCAGGCAGAGACGCTACTAATGTGGCCACAACAAACCTAATAATAGTTATGGTTGTATATATTCACGTTTTCTATATCATGAGCTTAATATCTTTATAGCTTTCGCAATCTTGATAACAACTGGTTGTTGCTTTGGCACTGGGTCTTACTATTACTACTACTAATAATAATAATAATAATAATAAAAATAATAATCTACTACTACTACTACTACTACTACTACTACTACTACTACTACTAATAATAATAATAATAATGATAATAATTATAATATCAATAATAATAATCTACTACTACTACTACTATTACTACTACCACTACTACTACTACTACTACTAATAATAATAATAATAATAATAATATAATCTACTACTACTACTACTACTACTAATAATAATAATAATAATCTACTACTACTACTACTACTACTACTACTACTAGCATAAATAATGAAAACTAATGTTTGTATTCTAATCATAAATCTGTTCCATAATATCTTCCCTTCCCTTGAAGAAAATCTTTGATTCTTGAAAGCCTTCAATCCCCACGAAGCAATGGGAGTGCTCTCTCTCTCTCTCTCTCTCTCTCTCTCTCTCTCTCTCTCTCTCTCTCTCTCATATGCTTTTTCAATTAAAGCATAAATTCTAGGACATAGCTCACATCTGAGTACTGCCATTTCAAGTCAATTCTGACCATCTCTCTCTCTCTCTCTCTCTCTCTCTCTCTCTCTCATATGCTTTTTCAATTAAAGCATAAATTCTAGGACATAGCTCACATCTGAGTACTGCCATTTCAAGTCAATTCTGACCATCTCTCTCTCTCTCTCTCTCTCTCTCTCTCTCTCTCTCTCTCAAATATGTATTTTCAGATGAAGCATAAGCTCTGAGACAAAACTCCCCCTTTGAGTATTGCAATTTCAAGTCAAATCTGATCTCTCTCTCTCTCTCTCTCTCTCTCTCTCTCTCTCTCTCTCTCTCTCTAAGCAGGCAAGTTTAAAAGTAAATGCATTACCACAAAGAAAGATGTATACGCCCCCCCCTTACCTCTTTTATATCTTAAAGGAATTTCTTCCTTGTTGAACCTTATCTCTCTTGAAAGTAAAGAAAATAGTGGTCTGGACCTGAATTCCTACAAATACTCTAAAACAAGAGGATTTACTCGTATCAAATTATCCATTCTTCTCTTAGTCTTCAATTTTATATTTTATATATGAAAAGTATGTTTTAATGTTGTCACTGTTCTTAAAATATCTTATTTCAATTGTTTTTTAATTCTCGAGTAATTTTATTTATACCCTTATTTCTTTTCCTCACTGGGCTAATTTTGCCCTGTTGGAGCCCTAGGAATTATAGCATCCTGCTTTTCCAACTAGAGTTGCAGCTTAGCTGATAATAATAATAATAAATAATAATAATAATAATAATAATAATAATAATAATAATAATAATAATAATAATAATAATAAAAAAATTTAAATAATAACAATAATAACCAAAAAATAATAATAATAATAATAATAATAATAATAATAATAATAATAATAATAATAATAATAATAATAATTATAATAATAATATAATAATAATAAAAATAAAAAATTTAAATAATAATAATAACCAAAAAGTAATAATAATAATAATAATAATAATAATAATAATAATAATAATAATAATAATAATAATAATAATAATAATACTTTCAAAAATAAATATAAAAAATTCTTCCCAGTGGCTTTCTTTTATTTTCCTTAGATATCAAAGAATATCTCGGATGAAATTCTCATATATTTTCATCATTTCAATTAAAATGATTTCTTTAAAAGAAATAATTAATGTCTGCGAACCAAAATATTACATTAATATCCTTTTTTCCGGTTAATTTAATTAGAAAATACATTATTGTCACTTTACAATAATGGGGGTACATTAGCAGAAAGGTGGACAAAATTCATAGGAAAAATAAAGTAAAAGAATAAGATCAATTGTTGAAATTACATATTGAATTAAAGCATTTGGAGATGATAACTCTCTCTCTCTCTCTCTCTCTCTCTCTCTCTCTCTCTCTCTCTCTCTCTCTCTCTCATATGTATTTGCTGTTAAAGCATAAACTCTGGGACACAACTCCCCTTTGAGTACAGCAATTTCAAGTCAAATCTAACAATTCTCTCTCTCTCTCTCTCTCTCTCTCTCTCTCTCTCTCTCCTCAAATATGCATTTTGTGTTAAAGAATAAACTATCAGAAACTGCTCACATTTGAGTACTGCTATTTCTAGTAACATCTCACTCTCTCTCTCTCTGTCTGTCTGTCTCTCTCTCTCTCTCTCTCTCTCTCTCTCTCTCTCTCTCTCTCTCATTATTCCTTCTCCATACACTGTGAAACCTAATGTGAGACCCTTAATAAAGGGTCAGTCAGAATTTAGCTGCGTGAATTCGGACAACAAAAACGAAGAAAATAAATGAATAAATGACTGTAAATAAAAGCATGAAAGATTAACCTGTGCTCCTCGGTTACTTTTTACATGAAGTTTTTCAATCCTTTCAAAAAAAAAAAATGGTTGAGTCTCAAAATATATCAACATTTGATTAGAAAACTCTTAAAATATAATTTACTTTATTTCAAACAAAAATATTTTTGTAAACGGAACCTGGATAGAATTGATGATGAATCAAAGAATAATGTAATTTGATAGAAAAAAAAAAACGATTTAAGTTAAAGAATTTGCATAGATGAAAGAAGACCCAAAGATAGGGGAACTGGTTAGGTAAATTCCTTAAAGTTTTCCCAAAAGATGGAAACTTCTTGTGAATTTTCCCAGAGGGGAAATTTCCTTAGATTTTTCCATAAAGAGGGGGGAAATTCCTTACAACTTCCCAAAAAGACGGGGGAAATTCTTTGCCACTTCCCAAAAGATGAGAGAAATTGCTTAAAAAATTCCAAAAATAGGGGGGAATTTTCCTACCATTTTCCCAAAAGAGGGGTGATATTCCTTTGAATTTTCCAAAATATAGGGCAAATTCCTTACAATTTTCCCAAAAGATAGGGGAAATCCCTTGGGACTTTTCCCAAAAGATGGGGGAATTGCCTCAGAGTTTTCCCAAAAGGGAGGAAACTCCTTACAATTGTCCCAAAAGATGGGGCAAATTCCTTAGAGTTTTGTCAAGAAGATGGGGAAAATTCCACACCATTTTTCCAAAAGACAGGGAAAAATCCCTAGAATTTTTCCAAAAGAAACCCAATACATGGGTTAAATTCTTTAAAATATTCCAAGAAAATAGAGAAAATTCCTTATAATTTTCCCAAAAGATAGGGGAAATTCCTTACAATTTTCCCAAAAGATAGGGAAAAATCCTTAAAATTTTTCCAAAAGAAATCCAATACATGGGTTAAATTCCTTAAAATATTCCAAGAAGATTGAGAAAATTCCTTACAATTTCCCCAAAAGATAGTGAAAATAGCATGTGAAATTCCTTTATATTCTAGGAAGAAAATAAATACGAAGTGTCGATTGCTGCGCAATATGCAAATACTGAAATTCCCCGTTTTGTCTGCTAATCGTTCCCCGCGTTGTCAGGTTTCAGATGTTACGAAGGGGAGAAGAGAGAGAAGGGAAAGAGAGAAGAGGCGGTAATTACAAGATAAACGAAGGAGAACGAGGCGTATGCTAATAAAGGCATGTAATTTGGGCGAATAAAGAAGGGTGGAATGTGGAGTAATTAAAGTGGGAGGGAGAGTGAAGTCGGGTGCAGTTATTCTCGTCTTCTTAACTGAAAACTTTTTTTCTTTTTTAATGAAAAGTTCTTGTTTCTATATTTTCGTTTTCTAGAATTCCACCTTATTATTTATCATTATTTATAATTATTATTATTATGATTATTATTATTGTTGTTGTTGTTGTTGTAATTATTATTATTATTATTATTATTATTATTATTATTATTATTATCATTATTAAACAACCTTAGTTCGAAAAGCATGAAGCTATAAGCTCAGGGGCCCTAAAAGGAAAAATAGCCCAGCGAGGAAAGGAAACAAGGAAAAATAAAATATTTCAAGAACAGTAACAACATTGAAATAAATATTTCCTATATAAACTATAAAAGATTTAATAAAAAGAGAAGAGAAATTAGATAGAATAGTGTGCCCGAGTGTAGACCTTAGGTTAAAATGAACGGTCAACGATCAAGTTTAAATGTTGAAAGGCCACTCATGAATGGCAGAGGCAAGGGACAGTGACATTGCCCTATCGAGCAAGACAATGCCCAAGAGACTGACCATATATACTATGATCAGCGCCCAACCCCTCTCTCCACCCAAGCTAGGACCAAGGAGGGCCAGCCAATTGCTGCTGATGACTCAGCTGATATATATATATATATATATATATATATATATATATATATATATATATATATATATACATACATACATATATATATATATATATATATAGAGAGAGAGAGAGAGAGAGAGAGAGAGAGAGAGAGAGAGAGAGAGAGAGAGAGAGAGAGAGGCCCTAGAGACTAACCATATATACATATGATTAACGCCCAAGCCCCTTCTCCAACCAAGCTAGGACCAAAGAGGACCAGGCAATGGCTGCTGATGACCTCTAGGCTCCCCCAAACAGCCCATCCTTACTTCACAAGGATGGTAGCGATCAAAGAAACTAACGAGTTTGAGCGGGACTCGAACCCCATGTCTATCTTTCCCCAGTTAGGGACGTTACCACATCGGCCACCAGGTGTTATGGTGGCCTATTGGAAGCGTCCCTGTCTAGTGATCGCTAGACTGAGGTTCAAGTCCCGCTCAAACTCGTTAGTTTCTTGGAGTGTTTGCAACCTCACCATCCTTGTGAGCTAAGCCATTGTCTGACCCTCCCTGGTCCTAACTTGGGGGAAGAAGAAGGTTAGGGGCTCTATGTCATGGTCCCTCGCTTTTGCCATTCATGAACGGCCTTTAAACCTTTAAACAAGTATATATGAATATTTCCCTTGATAATTATCTAAGTCACTATAAATAAAACAAAATACAATTAATTACAGTAGATTAGAATCTACTAAAGAAAAAAAAAACAAGATATACTAAGTCCAGAAGACTTCACAATTGAAAAAGTTGTTTTCAAATATATATATATATATATATATATATATATATATATATATATATATATATATATATATATATATATATATATGTATATATATATATATATATATATATATATATATATATACATATAATAATTCCAGATGAACTCACAATTGAAAAAGTCATTTTCAAAAAGGAAAAAAAACATAATTCCAGAAGAACTCACAATTACAAAAAGTTATTTACAAAAAGGAAAAACATAATTATAATTCCAGAAAAAAAAACAAATATATATATATATATATATATATATATATATATATATATATATATATATATATATAAAATATATATATATATATATATATATATATATATATATATATATATATATATATATATATATATATATATAATGTGATCATCTATATATAACTTTAGCGAGATTCACGACCGTGGATTTTTGGCATTTGCAATGACATTTAGCGAAGATTTTTTTTTTCTTTTTTAAGAATTACAAACTTTTTGATGAAGCTGAACTGGACTTGAATGTTTGACTTTTAAAACGAGGCTTTACCATATAGAAGTATATTAATTCCGAAATTCTTTCATTTACACTTCCTGTGAAAAAGAAAAAAAAAATTGCTTGAAGTAAAAACGACTTTTTGTATCTCGCGAGTATTTTCAACCACAATTTTAAGTTACTCGTAAGTGATAGAGAATGGGGACATGACATTGGTTTTCTCATATATATATATATATATATATATATATATATATATATATATATATATATATATATATATATATATATATGTATATATATATATATATATATATATATATATATATATATATATATATATATAATATATATATATATAATGTATATGTTTACATACATGGAAACTGTGCTTGCAGTATACATATAGTTGTCATTAACATAATAGAATATTTTTTCTTCAATATTCATCATCATCATCTCCTACTACACCTGTTGACGCAAAGGGCCTCGGTTAGATTTCACCAGTAGCCTCTATCTTGAGCTTTTAATTTAATACTTCTCCATTCATCATCTCCTACTTGGCGCTTCATAGTCCTCAACCATGTAGGCCTAGGTCTTCCAACTCTTCTAGTGCCTTGTGGAGACCAGCTGAAAATTTGGTGAACTAATCTTAATCTCTCTTGGGGAGTCCTTATCTTCAATATTACTATATATATATATATATATATATATATATATATATATATATATATATATATATATATATATATATATATATATATATTTCTATCGAATAAATTTGAATCATCATGGTTAGAAATAATGAATTTTCTTAACAACAAGATCTAATGAAATAAGGAATGTTACTTCTGGACTGATATAAATGTTTATCGTATAAATATTTATTGCTAACCTTTACTGATCTACCCTTCCTTTCATTTGCAAATTAAATAAGCAGTTAGGAAATAAATTACATAATGCATTCACCTGTCTATAGTCAATTCTTTTTATTAGGCAGATTTGCACCGACTCGCAGGGGTCCCCTTTAAACTCGGAAAAGTTTCCTGGTCGCTGATTGGTTGAACAAGATCATTCTAACCAATCATCGATCAGGAAACTTTACCGAGCTAAAGGGGCACCGCTGCGAGTCGGTGCAAATGCGTTCCATTAAAAAAATTGAATATAATATCTATGGTAGAACGAGTAAGATACATTACATAATGCATTCACCTGTCTATAGTCAATTCTTTTTAGTGAGGCAGATTTGCACCGACTCGCAGGGGTGCCCTTTCAGCTCGGAAAAGTTTCCTGATCGCTGATTGGTTGAACAACATAATTCTAACCAATCAGCGATCAGGAAACTTTTACGAGCTAAAAGGGCATCGCTGTGAATCTATGCAAATGCGTTTCATTAAAAAAATTTAGTATAATGTTGTTGCTCTTTTTAAAATATTTTATTTTTCCTTGTTCCCTTTCCTCACTGAGCTATTTTCCCAGTTGGAGCCCCTGGGCTTATAGCATCCTGCTTTTCCAATTAGGGTTGTAGCTTAGCAATTAATAATAATAATAATAATATGGTCGAACAAGCAGGATCAAAATCAATTTAGAAATTCGCAAATGTTGTTCCCCTTTCGAGATCAGTTCTCCCAAGCGATACATACCAAAGCTTTCAAAGTAGAGGATTTGGAAATTTGCTTCGCACTTGTTTGCATCAGATGTATTGTAATCCATAGCAATCCCTGTGGATAAAACGTAGTGGGTATAACATTCTCTCGCACGGGAGACTGGAACGTGCTCTGGATTTATGGAGAAACGTTCCAAAAGGGGTGCCCGAGTGATTGATGTTTTCGTTGTCCCCGGAGGGGCTTCAAGACCGAGAATAGACTTTGAAGGATTTCATAATGTCACTGTGGGTCTGTGTGTTGTCGATGCTATTTCAAAGGCGGCTCGTGAATAGCAGAGGCATTGACCTAGCAAGCAGGACTATTCACTAGAGACTAACCATGTATAATGATAAGCGTCCAATATCCTTCTTCATCCAAGGAAAGTAAGGCAATGGCTGTTCATGACTCAACAAATAGACCTATTGGCTCTCTCAAACCACCAATCATTAGCTCACAAGGATGGTGAGGTTGCAGACACTAAATGAACTAAGGCAACTGACCAAATATAGATATGATAAGTGTACAAGACCCCCCTCCGTCCAAGCTAGGACCAAGGAGAGCATGGTAATGAATGATAATGACTCAACAAGTAGACCTATTGGCTCTCTCAAACCCCCAATCCTTAGCTCACAAGGATGGTGAGGTTACAGACACTAAATGAACTAAGGCAACTGACTATATATAGATTTGATACGCGTACAAGACCCCTCTCCATCCAAGTTAGGACCAAGGAGAGCAAGGCAATGGATGTTGATGACTCAACAGGTAGACCTGCAGGCTCTCTCAAACCACCAATCATTAACTCACAGGGATGGTGAGGTTGCAGACACTAAAAGAACGAACGCGTTTGAGCTTGACTCGAACCCCAGTTTGGCGATCACCAGGCTATTAATAGTGTCAAAAATTTCCTTCCCTTTTGAGATTTTTCATTTAGATTCAGACTATTTAAATGTGTATGTGTGTTTGTATGTTGACTTTCTAGGTTATTAATAGTGTTATGAACTTGTCACCAAGCTGTTATTATTGTCATGAATTTTCAGTCACTTTTAGAATTACCAACATAAATTCAGACTATTTAAATGTGTAAATGTGTTTGTGTGTTGACTTCGATGCTGTTAATAGTGTTATGAACTTTCCATCATTCTTAGACTTCTCAACGTAGATTAAGACTTTTTAAAATTTTATAATTACGATTTCAATTTCTGTTCGTGTAGGTCCATGTAGTTCGTGTGGGTTCACGGTCGATATTGAAGGTCATAATCCTTGAAGGTCATATCATGCCTTAATAGGTCAAAAGATTATTTATTTTATATTGCATTTTATTGTTCAATAAATAATCAAAGATTAAGGCTATGTCAAATCCAGCTCTATTCATAATTATTCAGTCTAAAAAATATAATATGAAAAATCAATATAATTCATTATAAAATTTTTAGAAAAAAAATTGTTAGGTATAAGAACAAATATATTTGGTAATAATTGAGCCATTTTATTTAAGATTTGGTCTGCAATATATGCTATAGTATTTTGTGATGCCCTATCGGACAACCGAAAAAAAAAAAAAACGAATTCATTATGAATTTTTTTTTTAAACTTGTTAGTTATACGATAAAATATAGTTGGTAATAATTTAGTAACAAAAATTAAAATATCTCAACGTAAAAAAAAAATAAAAAAATAAAAAAAAAAAGATTAAAAGAAACGAACCAACGTGTAGGATATATAAAAATAAAACAATATTAAAATTTTATGAAGAAATTTAGTTTAGAGGTAAGATTGAAATTTCCCCATATTGAAACATGAAAATATTATCACATAAAATAAAGCGAAGCGGAGAAAACAATCTTATGAACATAAATGACATATATCAGAAAATTGATCTTTAATATTTATTCGAGACAACATAAAGGATAGGAGAAAATACGGCCTAATATGGAGGATACACTTAATGACGTTGAAATCATTATTTTTTTTTCACCGACAGCAATTGTCAAAACACATATTTATATATCTTAATTGAAACTTTCACCAGTGATTTAATTATTATGGTTATGCGTTTTTCTCATTAAATCATATTGCTTCAAGAACTGAAAGTGATAAAATACTTGTAAAGGAGTTAAACATAAGGCATTCTGTGACAATCTTACTATTTATTTAAATAAAATTACATATCATTTCATATTATGTTGCAAAAGCCAACATAACCTGTCGTACATGCAGTACCCTACTGGAAATGACTATTCCCTTGCAATCTGTTGGACAGGGGTTCGATACACACTCAAGCTCGATAGTTTCTAGTAGAGTTTGCAACCTCACTATCCTTGTGACCTGGTGAAGCCTATAGGTCTAAATTCAGAGTCATCAGCAGCCATTGCCTGGCCCTACCTGGTCTTAGCTTGATAGAGAGGGAGCTTCGGGGCTGATCATATGTGTATATGGTCAGTCTCTATGGCATTGTTATCTCTCTTGCCTCTGCCATTCACGAGCGACCTTTAAACTTTAAATTATACAACCAAAGTACACCCTTGAAAAATTTCTATTCGAATAGCAGAGTATTTTTCAATTCTTAATTATAATGCATAGTAAAGAATCAGTTACGAACAAAACAATATTCAATTCAAAGTTAAAACTTCTCTCTTCTTTTCTATTTTTTTCAGCGAAGTAAAACCTTGATTTTACAGCTTTTACCTTTTTTCTTAATTCATCGATTTATTCAAGCGACCTCCCTCTGTGTCTCTTTTATTGATTCCAGTTGTATAAAGTTTTCAGGTTGTCATTTACAATTCTTATCCCTTTTTTCTGAATTTTTTCAAACTTTGTTCTGGAGCGTTTATTTCCTTCGCTCGCATATTTTCTCTTTCAACTGTAGTTAAAATATTCATAAGCGGCTCAATTTTTTACTCATCCGGGTAGTAAAACGATCATGAAGTCCTTCTTTGTCTATTTTTAAGAGTATTTTTTACATGGTTTGTTGTTGTTTTCTGTCAGTTTAAATCCCCAAAATTAGTTAGTCAGTTTGTGCCATTATTAGTTCCACTTTAGTCACTTATTCTTTGTCTATTTTTGAGAGAGTTTTTTACATAGTCTCTTGTTGTTTTCTGTCATTTTCATGTCAATCAAAATCAGTTTGAGTCAGTTTCTGTAATTATTACTTTCACTTTGGCCACCTATTTCAAAGGTAGTTTCTCTAAAATTTTGTATATATTGAAAACTGTCCTTTTAAGTTGGGAAGAATATTGAAAACTGTTCTGTCAAATTGGGAAGAATATTGAAAACTGTTCTGTCAAATTGGGAAGAATAATGAAAACTGTTCTGTCAAATTGGGAAGAATAATGAAAACTGTTCTGTCAAATTGGGAAGAATAATGAAAACTGTTCTGTCAAATTGGGAAGAATATTGAAAACTGTTCTGTCAAATTGGGAAGAATATTGAAAACTGTTCTGTCAAATTGGGAAGAATATTGAAAACTCTTCTGTCAAATTGGGAAGAATATTGAAAACTGTTCTGTCAAATTGGGAAGAATAATTCTTCCTCCTCACAAGGTGACAGATAACAGCTATCAGGCAAAGCCCTGCCAAATTCACACTGTGGATATAGATATCCACTGAATTAAATAATTACCTCCGCCAATGAAGTTGGAAGGAGGTTATGTTTCACACCCTGTTTGTGTGCTTGTTTCTGTGTGTTTGTTTGTGAACAGAATCCAGAACACAATATTAATCGTAGAGTAATGAAACTTGCAGCGAACAATTTTAATCGTCGAGTAATGAAACTTGCAGGGATTAACTCTTATGTAAAAAAGCTGGAAATGATTAAATTTTGAAAGGTCACGGTCAAGCAAAATGTGCAATTCACGTAATCAGCCATAAGTTTGGACATCATTGTCACAGAGACTTCAAACTTTGTTCATATTTGAGTGTATGAAAATCTCCGCCAATTAATATATGTTAAGGTCAAAGGTCAAAGTCCAGCAAAAGGTTGAGAAATAAGCTGCTTTAGAAGGAGGTCTGCGCTCAACTGAGTGCCCCTCTAGATCAGCAAATGTTTTTTCCTTCTTCTTCCATGCTTTGGAATGATCTAGTTGTTTATACCTTCCTTATCTTTTTTAGAAGGTGAACCACTTTCAGCGCAGCCAAGCATAAGGTATCTCCCCTCTTTGTTTTTCTTTTTTTTTATAGTGTTACCTTTGTAACTCAGCCAGTAAAGAAAGGAATGTTCCTCTTAACAAGCTTTCCAATGAAGCATTTTAGATTTATAATACTTTATATGACTTCTTCAAATATATTATAAGGAAAAGGATAGGAGTTACACCATACTCCTTAGGTTGTCCTATCTTTGCTACCGCCAGGTGGAATCACTTCCAATTCTAAAACGTTTTAGCTTTAAATATATTTTCATAAATAAGATAAAAAAAGGAGATATCAGGTGGGAAAAATGACGACAGACACACTGAAAATAAAAACTCTTATCATAACAGGTAAGGGGCAATAATAGTTCTGCACTATAATTAATTCTTTTTAGTGAGGCATATTTGCACCGACTCGCAGGGGTGCCCTTTTAGCTCGGAAAATTTTTCGTGCTATCTTGATTGGTTAGAATTATCTTGTCCAACCAATCAGCGAGCAGGAAACTTTTCCGAGCTAAAAGGGCACCGCTACGAGTCAGTGCAAATCCGCCTCATTGAAAAAAAATTGAGTATAGTACATTATTAATGCATTCGCCTAGCATTCGCATGGTAGCAGATCGATCCCAGCACGGGACCGGAGTTTTAGCTGTTTAATGGGGAGGCCATTGCTGTCTTTGGGCCAACTGACGTTCTGGTGAGTAACTATTCATCAATTCTTATGATACTGGGACTAAAACCATTGTTGCTGTGGCCTGATTGGTAACGTCTCTGCCTGGTGTTTGCCAGTTGGGGGTTCGAGTCCCGCTCCGACTCGTTAGTGCCATTAGCGTATGCAACCTTACCATCCTTGTGAGCTAAGGTTGGGGGGTTTGGGGAACCCTATAGGTCTATCTGCTGAGTCATTAGTAGCCACTGCCTGGCCCCTCCCTGGTCCTAGCTTGGGTGGAGAGGAGGTTTGAGTGCTGATCATATAATATATGGTCAGTCTCTAGGGCATTGTCCTGCTTGCTAGGGCAATGTCACTGTTCCTAGCCTCTGCCATTCATGAGCGACCTTTAAACCTTAAACCTTTAAACTTAATGATATAACTCGTTTACATAGTTGAAGTCAATTCATTCATTCATAATAAACATATGTAAGATGATGATAACTTTTCCCAGTCATTGGTGTAAATTTCACTTCATTAGCGGAGCCCAAAGTATAAGGAGAAAATTTTCGTCGATGCTTCCGTGTTAAATGTCCAATTAATTAATTAGGAAACTTAATGACCTATTGATTAGCGTAATGAGTATCTTTGCAGTTAAATTACTGTCGTATTTAGCATACACAAGTTACACACTATAAATAATAAATTAAAACGAATGACTCTTTTTAACCTATATTAAAGGGAGATTATCTCTCTGCCATTCTTTCGAAATTGTTTGTTTTAAGAGCAATCTCAGGTCAAAGTAATGAATAATGAGTTAATTCTCTCTCGTCAGAATTAATGAGTAATGAGCTAATTCTCTCCAGTCAAAGTAATGAGTAATGAGTTAATTCTCTCAGGTCAAAGTAATGAGTAATGAGTTAATTCTCTCAGGTCAAAGTAATGAGTAATGAGTTAATTCTCTCAGGTCAAAGTAATGAGTTAATTCTCTCAGGTTAAAATAATGAGTTAATTCTCTCCGTTCAAAGTAATGAGTAGAGTTAATTCTCTCCGGTCAAAGTAACGAGTAATTAGTTAATTCTCTCAGGTCAAAATAATGAGTTAATTCTCTCTGGTCAAAGTAATGAGAAATGAGTTAATTCTCTCCGGCCAAAGTAACGGGTAATTAACTAATTCTCTCAGGTCATAATATTGAGTTCATTTTCTCAGGTCAAAATATTGAGTTAATTTTCTCATGTCAAAATATTGAGTTCATTTTCTCAGGTCAAAATATTGAGTTCATTTTCTCAGGTCAAAATATTGAGTTAATTTTCTCAGGTCAAAATATTGAGTTAATTTTCTCATGTCAAAATATTGAGTTCATTTTCTCAGGTCAAAATATTGAGTTCATTTTCTCAGGTCAAAATATTGAGTTAATTTCCTCAGGTCAAAATATTGAGTTAATTTCCTCAGGTCAAAATATTGAGTTAATTTTCTCATGTCAAAATATTGAGTTAACTTTCTCAGGTCAAGATATTGAGTTAATTTTCTCAGGTCAAAATATTGAGTTAATTTGCTCAGGTCAAAATATTGAGTTAATTTTCTCAGGTCAAAATATTGAGTTAATTCTCTCAGGTCAAAGTAATTAATTAATCCAATGACTTTATGTTGAGTGAGGGAGGGAATTAAGAACATGGCAACCAATCAACTGTGGAAGGTCAAATGTTATCACCCCTATATGATAAAGAGCAAGTGTCTGGATATATATATATATATATATATATATATATGTATATATATATATATATATATATATATATATATATATATATATATGTATATATATATATATATTTATATATATATATATAAATATATATATATAAATATATATATATATATATGCGTGTGTATATATATATATATATATATATATATATATATATATATATTTATATATATATAAATATATATATATATATATAAATATATATATATATATATGCGTGTGTGTATATACTGTATGTATATATATATATATATATATATATATATATATATATATATATATAAATATATATATATATATATAAATATATATATATATATATGCGTGTGTGTATATACTGTATGTATATATATATATATATATATATATATATATATATATATATATATATATATGCGTGTGTATATATATATACATATATATATATATATATATATATATATATATATATATATAAATATTTATATATATACATACATATATATATATATATATATATATATATATATATATGTATTACGTCATACCCTGCGAGTGTGTGCTATCTATCTAAATATTTAGCCGTCATTTTTGACAGGTCGCGTACACTAATATAATATCAAACAGCGACTAGAAAGGAAAGCTCATTTTTGGATTAGTATCCTATATGTGAAAACAAATATAGTTAAGTGTGTGTTTGTGCGTATGTATGTGTGTGTAAAATGTCCCCTATCGTTATCTCACATCGTGCGTGGCACGTCCTTTGAACATTGGGAGCAATTTTGCATACGATCGTCGTGCTGCCGTGCCGCCGCTCCTCCTCCTGACACGGCGTTATGAACATGTTCGTGCCGGGACAAAATCGGGTTTGATTTTAATACCCTTCCAATGTTGACATGTCCACACCCGGGGGATTTCAGCGGAAATTCTGAAAGATTTCGACAATGTACTGACAGATATGCGACCTGAATTTTGGACTTCATTTCTTTTCGTTAATTTTTTAAGCCTAATGAAATTCATTTCCTTTCTAGGGATATTTTACTAATTAACTGATGAATATTTAAATCGTATCCTTTATTTTACTACTATATAAGATATGCGATCTAATTTTGGACTTCGTTTCTTTTCGTTAATTTTTAAAGCCTAATAAAATTCATTTCCTTTCTAGGGATATTTTACTAATTAACTGATGAATATTTAAATCGTATCCTTTATTTTTCTACTATATAAGATATGCGATCTGATTTTGGACTTCATTTCTTTTCGTTTCATTATTGAGCCTCGTGAAATTCATTTCCTTTCTGAGGATGTTTTACTAATTAATTGGTGACCATTTAAATCGTATCCTTTATTTTAATACTATATAAGATATGTGATCTGATTTTGAACTTATGTATTTTCGTTTCATTATCACACCTCGTGAAATTCATTTCCTTTCTGAGGATGTTTTGCTAATCAACTGATGGAAATTTAAATCGTATCCTTTATTTTATTACTATACAAGATATGCGATCTAATTTTGGACTTAATTTCTTTTCGTTTCATTATCACGACTCGTGAAATTCGTTTCCTTCCTGGGGATGTTTTACTAATCAACTAATGAACATTTAAATAGTATCCTTTATTTTACTACTATATAAGATATGCGATGCGCTTTCTACTTATTTCTTTTTGTTAATTATCACGCATCATGAAATTCATTTCCTTTCTGAGAATGACTTACTAATCAACTGATGAAAATGAAAATAAAATCCTGTATTTTACTACTAAACGATCTTTAGTATTTTTATGTTGTTACTGTCCTTAAAATATTTTATTTTTCATTGTTTCCTTTCATCACTGGGCTATTTTTCTTGTTGGGGGCCCTGTGCTTAATCATAACCATATATATTTGTTCATATACCTGACATTTTTTTCTAAAAAAATTCATAATAAATTCTACGCATTTTTCTAATGTCCAATCGAACCACTACACAATACAACTGCATATATTCTAAACCTGGTCTTAAATACAATGACTAAATTATTACAACTGTATTTGTCAGTATACCCAACAAGTTTTCTAAAAATTTCCATAAATTCTATGGATCTTTCAAAATTTCGGGCGGACTCAAAAAATACAATTGCATATATTGCGAACACAATCCTAAATAAAATGGTTAAATTTTTACCAAATACATTTGTTAGTATACCAATAAATTTTCTAAAATTTTCAAGATGAAATATATGGATTTTTTAAATTTCCGATCGGACCCCTACAAAATAACATTTCATATATTGCAAACCTTACCTTAAATGAAGTGACTAAATTATTTTTATATGTAATTGTTATTAGACCAACAAATTTATCTAAAATTTTCATAATAAAATATACGGATTTTTCTCGAAATTTTGGTCGGACTCAAAAATACAATTGCATATACTGCGAACCTAATCTTAAATAATCTTGAACGAAATTATTACCAGCTGTATTTGTTATTATACCAACAAATTATCTAAAATTATCATAATAAATTCTATGGATTTCGAAATTTCGGTCGTACTCAAAAAATACAATTGCATATATTGCGAACCTAATCTTAAATAAAATGACTAAATTATTACCAACTATATTAGTTTTCTAAAAGTTTTCATAATGAAATATATGGATTTTTTTTTATTATCCGATCGGAAGCTTAAAAAATATAATTGCATTAATTGCTAACCAAATATAATTAAATGGTTAAATTATTACTAAATATATTTGTTTGTATACCAAACAAGTTTTCTAAAAAAAATTCATAATAAAATATATGGATTTTTTGAAATTCCGATCGGACTCAAAAAAATACAATTGCATATATTGCGAACCAAATCTTAAATTAAACAGCTCAATTGTTACCAAATATATTTGTTCATAGACCAAATAATTTCTAGAATTTTCATAATGAATTTTATTTTTTTTTAATGTCCGATCAGACTCTTAAACAAATCAATAATATTTTTTTCGTATACAAGACATTCATTTCCCTAAAATTATCATAATTATCTTTTTCGTATACAGGACATTATTTCCCTAAAATTATCGCAATTATATTTTCGTAAACATGAGTTTTTTCTTCTATTTTCATAATGAATCATATGTATTTTTCGAATATCGGATTGAACTCCTACAAAATACAATTGCACATATTACGGAAATCGTTAAAATGTTCTTCGGACATTTTTTCTTTTAAATTTCATAATGAATCATATGCAATTTTCGAATATCGAATTGAACTCCTACAAAATAAAATAACGCATATTACGAAAAGCGTTAAAATGTTCTTCGCACATTTTTTCTTTTAAATTTCATAATGAATCACATGCAATTTTCGAATATCGGATTGAACTCCTACAAAATAACGCATATTACGAAAAGCGTTAAAATGTTCTCCGGACATTTTTTTCTTTCAAATTTCATAATGAATCATATGCAATTTTCGAATATCCGATTGAACTCCTACAAAATAAAATTGCACATATTACGAAAAACGTTAAAATATTCTTGGACATTTTTTCTTTTAAATTTCATAATGAATCATATGCAATTTCTCGATGTCTTATTGAACGCCTATAAAATAAAATTCCACATATTAGAAAATCGTCAAAATGTTCTTGGACAGAGCATAATATTGCGTATAAAGAACCTTTTTTTTTTTAACTACAATTTTCATAATGAATCATACGCAATTTCTCGATGTCTGATTGAACTCCTACAAAATACAATAACGCATATTACGCAAATCGTTAAAATGTTCCTGGACAGAGCATAATATTGCGTATAAAGATCATTTTTTTTTTAACTACAATTTTCATAATGAATCATACGCAATTTTCGAATATCGGATTGAACTCCTACAAAATACAATTGCAAATATTACGAAAATCGTTAAAATATTCTTGGACATTTTTCCTTTTAAATTTCATAATGAATCATATGCAATTTTCGAATATCGAATTGAACTCCTACAAAATAAAATTGCACATATTACGCAAATCGTTAAAATATTCTTGGACAGAACATAAGGTTCTGTATCGTGTACAGCCGCGCAATAAACTCTTAGCTTTAGAGCAACAGGCACAGATGTGCTTGACACTTCCAGCCATTCGTGTCTTCTGCTTTAAATGAAGTCTACAGCATTTCTCAGCTGCTCGTCCAGAGTTATCGCTTCTGTATAATGGGGCCTTCTCTATTCGGGAAAATCTGTAGGCTTTGGAGGGGATATATATATATATATATATATATATATATATATATATATATATATATATTATAAAGTTTATATAAAGTATATACACATATATATACATATATATATACATAAAATTGTGTAACTATATATACATATATATATATATATATATATATATATATATATATATACTGTATATATATAGATAAAAAATAATATATATATATATATATATATATATATATATATATATATATATATATATATATATATATATATATATATATAGTGTGTGTGTCAGCGTACAAATACAGATAGGTAGATAGATAGTGATATTTTCAGATATCAAGCAACAATAAAAAAAATATTGAAATTGGAATAACTTGCATCGAAAGGGAATTGCATAAGAAAAATTAACCTAAATACAGTGTATATTTTAACCCTTGTACACTTGAATATGTAAGAGAGCAGATGAAGCTTTTAATACATTAATAGGGGTAAAATGAATTTGATAAACAAATAGCTTTAGTAGATTTGAGAACAGAGCCCTCAGAAGGGTATTGGAAGTTAAATGGTAGGACAGGATTAGCAATGAAACTATAAGAGAGATTACTCGAGTGCCATATGCGGATGAGATCATGATGCAGGGTAGATGGAGATGGTTTGGGCATGCTCTTCGCATTCCCAAAGAGAGATTAGTTCACCAAACGTTCAGCTGGGCTCTACAAGGCACTAGAAGAGTTGGAAGACACAGGTCTACATGGCTGATGACTATGAAGCGTAAAATAGATGATGAATGGAGAAGTATTGAATTAAAAGCTCAAGATAGAGAAGACTTGCGAAATCAAACCGAGGCCCTTTGCGTCAATGGGCGTAGGAGGAGATGATGATGAAGATGATGATGATGAATAAAACTTCATTTTGATTATATATTTACCCTTGTACATTTGAAAATTAATTTTGATTATATTTTTACCCTTGTATATTTGAATATTAATTTTGATTATGTTTTTACCCTTGTACATTTGAATATTAATTTAGATTATATTTGAATATTAATTTTGATTATATTTTTACCCTTGTATATTTGAATATTAATTTTGATTATATTTTTACCCTTGTACATTTGAATATTAATTTTGATTATATTTTTACCCTTATACATTTGAATATTAATTTTGATTATATTTTTACCCTTATACATTTGAATATTAATTTTGATTATATTTTTTACCCTTGTACATTTGAATATTAATTTTGATTATATTTTTACCCTTGTACATTTGAATATTAATTTTGAATATATTTTTACCCTTGTACATTTGAATATTAATTTTAATTATGTTTTTACCCTTGTACATTTGAATATTAATTTTGATTATATTTTTACCCTTGTACATTTGAATATTAATTTTGATTATATTTTTACCCTTGTACATTTGAATATTAATTTTGATTATATTTTTTACCCTTGTACATTTGAATA
>NC_090728.1:59026759-59031759 GCF_036898095.1 Palaemon carinicauda | reverse complement strand
GAACACGTGAGCCTTGAAATAAAAAAAAAAATAATTAAATACTAGTATTTTATTGTATTAAAACACTGGTCCCAAACACGCCCTTCTAGTTATAAAATTCTAAAACTGTTTCTAAAGAACACAACGTTTGCCTTGAAATAAAAAAAAATTAATCAAATAATAGTATTTTATTGTATTAAAACACAGGTCCCAACACGCCCTTCTAGTTATAAAATTCTAAAACTGTTTCTAGAGAACACGTGAGCCTTGAAATAAAAAAAAAAATTAAATACTAGTATTTTATTGTATTAAAACACTGGTCCCAACACGCCCTTCTAGTTATAAAATTCTAAAACTATTTCTAAAGAACACAACGGTAGCCTTAAACAAAAAAAAAAGGACAAAAATAATAGTATTTTATCATATGAAAACACTGGTCCCAAACCGTCCCTCTAGTTATAGAATTCCAGAACTGTTTCTAGAGAACAAAACGTTTGCCTTAAATTTAGAAGAAAAAAAAATGAATTAAATAATAGTATTTCATTGTATCAAAACAGTTGTCCTAACACGCCCTTCTAGTTATAAAATTCTAAAAACTGTTTCTAGAGAACACGTGAGCCTTGAAATAAAAAAAAAATAATTAAATACTAGTATTTTATTGTATTAAAACACTGGTCCCAGCACACCCTTCTAGTCATAAAATTCTAAAACTGTTTCTAAAGAACACAACGTTTGCCTTGAAATAAAAAAAAAATAGTATTTTATTGTATTAAAGCACTGGTCTCGACACGTCATTTTAGTCATAACATTTTAAAAACTGTTTCTGAAGAAAACAACATGACCCTTTGAAATAAAAAAAAAAAGGAATTAAATAATAGTGTTTTATTTTATGAAATCCCTTATCCCAACACGTCCTTCTATAGTCAATTTTTTTAGTGAAGCAGATTTGCACCGACTCGCAGGGGTGCCCTTTTAGTCTCGGAAATGTTTCCTGATCGTTGATTGGTCGGAAGTATTCGGACAAAAATAATTCTGACCAATCAGCTATTAGAAAAACTTTTTCCGAGCTAAAAGGGCACCCCTGCGAGTCGGTGCAAATCTGCCTCACTAAAAAAAATTTTACTATAGTTATAACATTCTAAAACTGCATCTAGACAACCCTGCGAGTCGGTGCAAATCTGCCTCACTAAAAAAATTTGACTATAGTTATAACATTCTAAAACTGCATCTAGACAACCCTGCGAGTCCGGTGCAAATCTGCCTCACTAAAAAAAAATTGACTATAGTTATAACATTCTAAAACTGCATCTAGACAACCCTGCGAGTCGGTGCAAATCTGCCTCACTAAAAAAAAATTGACTATAGTTATAACATTCTAAAACTGCATCTAGACAACCCTGCGAGTCGGTGCAAATCTGCCTCACTAAAAAAAAAATTGACCTATAGTTATTAATTTATAAAACTGTTTCTGAAGAACAGAACGTTTGCTTTAAATAAAAAGTAATTAAATAAATAAAATATTTAAAAAAAAAGAAAGATTACAACCGAAAGCATGTATTTCATTCGTATAATCTCCCAAGACACACGTCATGACATTCATGGCAAGAAGAAAAAAGAAAATGGAAGGTGGACAGGTCCTAGGTGAGGAGTGGGACCTATGGCCTGGGGAATGGGGGAAATGATAATACGATGGGGGAGGGGGGGGGGGTTTGACGGTCACAAAGGAAGATGGAGAGAAGAAGGAATCCAGTCCAGAAGGAATGAGGATAAGAGAGAGGGGGGGAATCGTAGCTGCCAAGAATATCTCTGGCATTGGATTTTCAACGTCTCTGAACCTTCGAGGAGATTTTAGCTTTTCAGTTTTATCAATTTTGCTCATCTCTCTCTCTCTCTCTCTCTCTCTCTCTCTCTCTCTCTCTCTCTCTCTTTCTTAGCTTTTCAGTTTTATCAAATTTATTCATCTCTCTCTCTCTCTCTCTCTCTCTCTCTCTCTCTCTCCTCTCTCTCTCTCTCTCTCTCTCTCTCTCTCTCTCTCTCTCTCTCTCTCTCTCTCTCTCTCGTATCTAAATTTTCATTAAAAATGTGTATCATATTATTATATTGACTAGATTATTATATTTAAAGATTCGCAACTGAAAATCATAATACAATTAATATTGGTTGTGTTATACATTCATAAAACAGCCTCTCTCTCTCTCTCTCTACTCTCTCTCTCTCTCTCTCCTCTCTCTCTCTCTCTCTCTCTCTCTCTCTCTCTCTCTCTCTCTTTCTTAGCTTTTCAGTTTTATCAAATTTATTCATCTCTCTCTCTCTCTCTCTCTCTCTCTCTCTCTCTCTCTCTCTCTCTCTCTCTCTCATCTCTCTCTCTCTCTCTCTCTCGTAAAAATCCTATTTTCAAAATTGTAGCAATTAATCTAACTATCTAGTTATACATTACGCATATACTAAATTATTTAATTTTTCGAAAGCCAGAACTATGTCTAATCCTTTCAATTTAATTTAAATGGAACCTCAAATGACGAAATTAAATGCTGTCGAAGATATAACCGATACAACAGAGACAAAGTAACGGGCACTTAAGGGATTTATATTCATAAGCTTCTTTGCAAAAAAAAAAAAAAAAAAAAAAAAAAAAAAAAGCGCCATGACTAAATAAAAATTATAAAATGCTAACGACCCATGAAGGTTGTACTTTTAATAAATCTTTCTCAGCATAAGAAAACTATTATGAATCATAGTTTTGATGAAGTTACCATGAATAATTTAACAGGATCGTCGTATTTTTAATGTTAAAAGACTTGTCCCAATAAGTCCTTCTAGTTATAAAATTCTAAAATTGTTTTCTAGAAAAAACGACGTTGAAGTTTTGATGAAGTTACTATTGCATACTTTAACAAAATTTATCGTATTTTATGATTTAAAACACTGGTCCCAACACATCTTTCTAGTTATAAAATTCTAAAACTGTTTCTAGAAAACATAACGTGAGCCTTGAAATAAAAAAAAAAAAAATTAAATAATAGTATTTCCTTGTATTAAAACACTGGTCCCAACACATCCTTCTGGTTATAAAATTCTAAAAACTGTTTCTAGAGAACACAACGTTCGCCTTGAAATAAAATATAAAGGAATTAAATAATAGTATTTCATTGTATTAAAACACTGGTCCAAACACGCCCTTCTAGTTATAAAAATTCTAAAACTGTTTCTAGAGAACACAACGTGAGCCTTGAAATAATAAAAAAAAAAATTAAATAATAGTATTTTATTGTATTAAAACAGTGGTCCCAACACGGCCTTCTAGTCACAAAATTCTAAAACTGTTGCTAGAGAACACAACGGGACCCTTGAAAAAAGAAATAATTAAATATTGTTTTACCTTATTAAAACACTGGTCCCCAACACGCCCTTCTAGCTATAAAATTCTAAAACTCTTTCTAAAGAACACGTGAGCCTTGAAATAAAAAAAGGCATTAAATAATAGTATTTTATTGTATTAAAACACTGGTCACGACACGTCCTTTTAGTCATAACATTTTAAAAACTGTTTTCTAAAGAACACAACGTTTGCTTTAAATATAAAAAATAAATTAATTAAATAATAGTATTTTATCGTATGAAAACACTGGTCCCAACACGCCTTTCTAGTTGAAAATTCTAAAATTGCTTCTAGAAAAACACATCGTTTGCCTTAAATAAAAAAATTAAATAAATAATATTATTTCATTCTATTAAACACTGGTCCTAACAAGTCCCTCTAGTTGTAAAATTCTAACACTGTTTCTAAGAGAACACAATGTTTTGCCTTGAAATAAAAAAAAATAAAAGTAGTATTTTATTGTATTAAAACACTGGTCTCGACACGTCCTCTTAGTCATAACATTTTAAAAACTGTTTCTAAAGAACACAACGTTTGCCTTAAATAAAAAAGGAATAAAATAATAGTATTTTATTGTATGAAAACCCTTATCCCAACACGTCCTTCTATAGTCATTTTTTTTAGTGAGGCAGAATTGCACCGACTGGCAGGGGTGCCCTTTTAGCTCGGAAAAGTTTTCTGATCGTTGATTGGTCGGAAGAATTCGGAAAAAAATACTTCTGACCAATCAGCTAAAAGGAAACTTTTTTTTCCGAGCTAAAAGGGTACCCCTGCGAGTCGGTGCAAATCTGCCTCACTAAAAAAAATTGACTATAGTTACAACATTCTAAAACTGCATCTAGACAACCCTGCGAGTCGGTGCAAATCTTCCTCACTAAAAGAAATTGACTATAGTTATAACATTTCTAAAAACTGCATCTAGACAACCCTGCGAGTCGGTACAAATCTGCCTCACTAAAAAAATTGACTATAGTTATTAATTTCTAAAACTGTTTCTGAAGAACAGAACGTTTGCTTTAAATACAAAAATAATTAAATAAATAAAATAGATAAAAAAAAGAAAGAAAGATTACAACCGAAAGCGTGTATTTCATTCGTATAATCTCCCCCAAGACAGACGGTCAGGATTTTCATGGCAAGAAGAAGATAGAAGGCGGGTAGGTCCTGGGTGAGGAGTAGGGCGTATGGCCTGGGGGAATGGGGGAAATGATAATACGAAGGCGGGGGGGGGGGTTGACGGTCACAAAGGAAGATGGAAAGAAGAAGGAATCCAGTCCAGAAGGATGAGGGATAAGAGAGAGAGGGGGAATCGTAGCTGCCAAGAATATCTCTGGCATTGGATTTTCAACGTCTCTAAACCTTCCGAGGAGATTTTTAGCTTTCAGTTTTATCAATTTTGCTCATCTCTCTCTCTCTCTCTCTCTCTCTCTCTCTCTCTCTCTCTCTCTTCTCTCTCTCTCTCTCTTTATAGTTTCATGACTAATAAAAAATAGGGTGGAATCGTACAAAATTTTTTCTAAATTGATTATGAAAACGGCCTCTCACTCTCTCTCTCTCTCTCTCCTCTCTCTCTCTCTCTCTCTCTCTCTCTCTCTCTCTCTATCCTCTCTCTCCTCTCTCTCTCTCCCTTTATAGTTTCACG
>NC_090728.1:59009259-59019259 GCF_036898095.1 Palaemon carinicauda | reverse complement strand
AGCTAAGCTACAACCTTAGTTGGAAAAGCAAGATACTATAAGCCCAAGGGCTCCAACAGGAAAGATATTTCATATACAAACTATAAAAAGACTAATATCACCCTGTTCAACATAAAAACATTTTCTGCAAGTTTGAACTTTTCAAGTGGGGAAAGAAGGAGACACGACAAACGTACAAACTATCAGACCTTCCAATCTTACAAACAAGATCACAAACATACACACGCACGCGAACCACGGCACCATGGAGACTCAAGAAGAGCGAAGACCTTTCAGGATTCCTGAGAGTTCTGGAGCTAACAGACACGCAAGTGCAGTATTCCTGCATGTATTCCTGCGATAAATATTTTCAGAGTTTTTGCCATTTTTTTTTTTAACTAATGCCATTTTTTTCTAACTAATGCCATTTTTTTTCTAACTAATGCCATTTTTTTTTTTCTAACTAATGCCATTTTTTTCTAACTAAAGCCATTTTTTTTTCTAACTAATGCCATTTTTTTCTAACTAATGCCATTTTTTTCTAACTAATGCCATTTCTTTTTCTGACTAATGCCATTTTCTTTTCTAACTAAAGCCATTTTCTTTTCTAACTAATGCCATTTTTTTTCTAGCTAATGCCATTTTTTTTCTAACTAATGCCATTTTTTTCTAACTAATGCCATTTTTTTTTTCTAACTAATGCCATTTTTTTTCTAACTAATGCCATTTTTTTTTCTAATGCCATTTTTTTTTCTAACTAATGCCATTTTTTTTTCTAACTAACAATTGAGTATAATTAATTCTAGATAAAATAATATCCTTATCTATTACTAAGGGTTGTTGTGGCCTGATTGGTAACGTCTCTGCCTGGTGTTTGCCAGACGGGGGTTCGAGTCTCCCTCAGACTCGTTAGTGCCTTTAACGTCTGCAACCTTACCATCCTTGTGAGCTAAGGTTTGGGGGGTTTGGGGGAGCCTATAGGTCTATCTGCTGAGTCATCAGCAGCCATTGCCTTGCCCTCCCTGTTCCTAGCTTGGATAGAGAAGGGGCTTGGGCGCTGATCATATTATATATATATATATGATCAGTCTCTAGGGCATTGTCCTGCTCGCTAGGGCAATGTCGCTGTCCCTTGCCTCTGTTATTCATGAGCGACCCTTTAAGCTTTAAAACTAATGGAGTTTTACCACTGAACGGGACTAACTTTGAGTTTTGAATAGAATAGTTAACATTTAAATAGCTGAAAAATGGACTTAGTTGAATAAAGAAGTTTAGTATTACAATATATATATATATATATATATATATATATATATATATATATATATATATATATATATATATATATAGATAGATATATAGATTTCATACATATATATAAAAGATATATATATATATATATATATATATATAAATAAATAAATAAATATATATATATATATATATATATATATATATATATATATATATAGATATATAAATATATATATACATATATGCATATATATATATATATGTATATATATATATATATAAATATATATATATATATATATATATATATATATATATATATATATATATATATATATATATATACATATATATATATCCAGAAATCCAGAGGCACAGCGGCGGTTGTACGAGGGAGGCAAAAACATGCCCTTGAAAATTACCCTTTTGTGCTAAGACACCCTAATGGCCGGGCCGAGGAAAACCCACACACTGGCTATTACGGTAATTAAAACTGTGTATAATTACCGGTGGTAAATAAGGCCCCGCAGGACCCAGCCCCGGTGGTGATGACCCGAGCCATTAGGGTAATAACAAATTAACTTTTAATCGCATTCAGACGCTGTAATTATTCTATTGCTGCATAAAAAAATTTCTGCCCGGCGTGTCACGCTTCATGACGGTAGACGGACAATGTTGATTAGGGTGATGCTCTTACGGTTTAACCTGGTGTGAAGTAACGGGACTCAGGGAGAAAAAAAAGGGTAGATAAAATATCAAACAGGGAACACGATGGGAAACTCTTGATGGGGTTTAACCAAAGGCTACTCCTATTATTATTATTATTATTATTATTATTATTATTATTATTATTATTACAAGCCAAGCTACAACCCTAGTTGGAAAAGCAAGATGCTATGAGCACCGGGATTCATGGAGAAAAAAAGGGTAGATAAAATATCAAACAGGGAACACAATGGGAAAAAAGGGTAGATAAAATATCAAACAGGGAACACAATGGGAAAAAAGGGTAGATAAAATATCAAACAGGGAACACAATGGGAAAAAAGGGTAGATAAAATATCAAACAGGGAACACAATGGGAAAAAAGGGTAGATAAAATATCAAACAGGGAACACAATGGGAAAAAAGGGTAGATAAAATATCAAACAGGGAACACAATGGGAAAAAAGGGTAGATAAAATATCAAACAGGGAACACAATGGGAAAAAAGGGTAGATAAAATATCAAACAGGGAACACAATGGGAAAAAAGGGTAGATAAAATATCAAACAGGGAACACAATGGGAAAAAAGGGTAGATAAAATATCAAACAGGGAACACAATGGGAAAAAAGGGTAGATAAAATATCAAACAGGGAACACAATGGGAAAAAAGGGTAGATAAAATATCAAACAGGGAACACAATGGGAAAAAAGGGTAGATAAAATATCAAACAGGGAACACAATGGGAAAAAAGGGTAGATAAAATATCAAACAGGGAACACAATGGGAAAAAAGGGTAGATAAAATATCAAACAGGGAACACAATGGGAAAAAAGGGTAGATAAAATATCAAACAGGGAACACAATGGGAAAAAAGGGTAGATAAAATATCAAACAGGGAACACAATGGGAAAAAAAGGGTAGATAGAATATCAAACAGGGAACACAATGGGAAAAAAGGGTAGATAAAATATCAAACAGGGAACACAATGGGAAAAAAGGGTAGATAAAATATCAAACAGGGAACACAATGGGAAAAAAGGGTAGATAAAATATCAAACAGGGAACACAATGGGAAAAAAGGGTAGATAAAATATCAAACAGGGAATACAATGGGAAAAAAGGGTAGATAAATATCAAACAGGGAACACAATGGGAAAAAAGGGTAGATAAAATATCAAACAGGGAACACAATGGGAAAAAAGGGTAGATAAAATATCAAACAGGGAACACAATGGGAAAAAAGGGTAGATAAAATATCAAACAGGGAACACAATGGGAAAAAAGGGTAGATAAAATATCAAACAGGGAACACAATGGGAAACTCTTGATGGGGTTTAACCGAAAGCTACTCCTATTATTATTATTATTATTATTATTATTACTAGCCAAGCTACAACCCTAGTTGGAAAAGCAAGATGCTATAAGCAACGAGACTCGTGGAGAAAAAAAATAGTTAAAATATCAAACAGGGAACACAATGGGAAACTCTTGATGGGGTTTAACCGAAGGCTACTCCTATTATTATTATTATTATTACTAGCCAAGCTACAACCCTAGTTGAAAAAGCAAGATGCTATAAGCACCGGGACTCAGGGAGAAAAAAAGGGAGGATAAAATATCAAACAGGGAACACGATGGGAAACTCTTGATGGGGTTTAACCGAAGGCTACTCCTATTATTATTATTATTATTATTATTATTATTATTACAAGCCAAGCTACAACCCTAGTTGGAAAAGCAAGATGCTATAAGCAATGAGACTCGTGGAGAAAAAAAATAGTTAAAATATCAAACAGGGAACACAATGGGAAACTCTTGATGGGGTTTAACCGAAGGCTACTCCTATTATTATTATTATTATTATTATTATTATTATTATTATTATTATTATTACAAGCCAAGCTACAACCCTAGTTGGAAAAGCAAGATGCTATGAGCACCGGGACTCGTGGAGAAAAAAAAAATAGTTAAAATATCAAACAGGGAACACAATGGGAAACTCTTGATGGGGTTTAACCGAAGGCTACTCCTATTATTATTATTATTATTATTATTATTATTACTAGCCAAGCTACAACCCTAGTTGGAAAAGCAAGATGCTATAAGCCCAAGGGCTCCAATAGGGAAAAATAGCCCAGGCAGGAAAGGAAATAAGGAAATAAATAAATGATAAGAATAAATTAAAATTAATCATTCTAAAAACAGTAACAACATCAAAACAGATATGTCATATATAAACTATTAACGTCAAAAACAGATATTATTGTTATTATTATTATTATTATTATTATTACTAGCCAAGCTACAACCCTAGTTGGAAAAGTAAGATGCTATAAGCCAAAGGGCTCCAATAGGGAAAAATAGCCCAATGAGGAAAGGAAATAAGGAAATAAATAAATGATGAGAATAAATTAACAATAAATCATTCTAAAAACAGTAACAACGTCAAAACAGATATCTCCTATATAAACTATTAACAGCATCAGAAACAGATATGTCACATATAAACTATAAAAAGACTCATGTCAGCCTGGTCAACATAGAAACATTTAGAGATTACAGATTGATTTACGAAAATAAATTATAACTCCCTTATACTAAATAAATATACAAAATTATATCAATTTATGCTTAGGGTTTAAAGGCCTCTCATGAATGGCAAAGGAACAGTGACATTGCCCTATCAAGCAGGACAATGCCCTGGAGACTGACCATATATACATATGACTAGAGCCGAAGCCTCCTCTGCTCCTATTCTCATTAAAGA
Source organism: Palaemon carinicauda (assembly GCF_036898095.1). Taxonomy (NCBI): domain Eukaryota; kingdom Metazoa; phylum Arthropoda; class Malacostraca; order Decapoda; family Palaemonidae; genus Palaemon; species Palaemon carinicauda. Next base: position 59,014,551 of record NC_090728.1, on the reverse strand, counting down.
TTGAATTACAAAAATAAATTATGACTCCCTTATACTAAATCAATATACAAATTTATATCAATGTATGCTTAAGGTTTAAAGGCCGTCATGAATGGCAGAGGCTAGGGACAGTGACATTGCCCTATCAAGCAGGACAATGCCTTGGAGACTGGCCATATATACATATAATCAGAGCCCAAGCCCCCTCTGCCCCTATTCTCATTGCAGATTGAATTACGAAAATAAATTATGACTCCTTTATACTATATCAAGATAATATACACTTCTATATCAATTTGTGCTTCAGATTTATAGCTCGCTCATGAATGGCAGAGGCTAGGGACAGTGACATTGCCCTATCAAGCAGGACAATGCCCTAGACACTAACCATGTATGCATATGATTAGCACCCAAGCCCCCTCTCCACCCAAGCTAGGACAGAGGTGGGCCTGGCAATGGCTGCTGATGACTCAGCAGACACACCTATGGGCTTCCCCAAAACGCCTAAAAAGAGACAAATGAAACAAGGTATAGAAAACGGCAACCACAAATGAAAAGACTTAAGAACACATAAAGGAAGGCTAATGAATTGAACCTCAGAATTCTTTCCCATCTACAGGTTTAGAAAAGATATTTTAGGCAGTAAAGATATGCAATAAATGCATCTACACTATGTCTAGATGGATTGGCGTATGGAGAGAGGGTTCTTTTTACTAGATCATCAATTTCTAATTCAAAGGGTTAATACGAAATAAAAGAAAAATCTAATTTCATTTCCATATCCTCTACTGCACCAAGAATTAAATTTTCCATGCAGAATAACTAAATTGTGTTACCCAACTCTTACACATACAGGGAGGTCTCACTAGCACCACGCTTAACCCACAACATTTATTGCACCATTCACGTATATATGTACCCTGACCTTTCCTGAATATAAAAGTTTTTAAAGCTTTTTCGATTCTTCCACAAGTAGCCGAATTAAAAACTACAGTTTCAAACCATTTTTAGCTTTATGTCAACAATTTTCAAGTTTATATGTAAATGTAAATATATATAAATATATATATATACATATATATATATGTATATATAAATGTATATATATGTGTGTATAGATAGATAGATAGATAGATATAATATATATATATATATACATATATATACATACTGTATATATATATATATATATATATATATATATATATATATATATATATATATAGATAGATAGATAGATAGATAGATAGATAGATGTATATAATATACATACATACATATATATATATATATATATATATATATATATATATATATATATATATATATATATATATATGTATATATATATATATATATATATATATATATATATATATATATATATATACATATACATACATACATATATATAAACACATAAAGCACACATTTCTAGCACCAGATACAAATACCTTTCATGCGTGACTATTGAATAAAATATTTTTCACGTATTTCGATTTTTACTTCTCTTGAAACCTTTCACATTTTCCCACAGTTGCAGAATTCCAGCAAACTTTCTACCTGTCAGCCAATCTACCATTACATTTTATTGCGAGATTCCTATCGGAGTCACTAGTTTCAATACTTTTCCCTCCAACTTACTTCCTGGAATCATTTATTTGATAGCCTGCCTACTCTTGTCAGTATTCGCCTTTTGATCGCCAGACAGTATTTTCTCTTTGGCTACCAACAGGCTTTCCATGTTCAATGTTATCGCTGTTTGAGAAAAGACCTTCCAGTGATTTGAGCCATCTGGACGTAATATAAACATTTTAGATGCTGTTCTGTGACTGGAAGTGGTGTTGTAGCCAGAGATTTTGCGTCTTGGAAGCGTTGTAAATATTGCAGAAGCTGTGCAGTGATTGTAATTGGTCCTGTAGCCAGGGATTTTAGCTTTCTGGAAGCGTTGTAAACTTTGTAAAGGCTGTTCTGTGACTGGAAGTGATGTTCTAGCCAGTGATTTTGCGTTCTGGAAGAGTTGTAAACTTGGTAGATTCTGTTCTGCGACTGGAAGTGGTGTTCTAGCCAGTGATTTTGCGTTCTGGAAGAGTTGTAAACTTTGTAGATGCTGTTCTGGGACTGGAAGTGGTGTTTTTAGCCAGTAATTTTGCGTTCTGGAAGAGTTGTAAACTTTGTAAATGCTGTTCTGGGACTGGAAGTGGTGTTCTAGCCAGTGATTTTGCGTTCTGGAAGAGTTGTAAACTTTGTAGAGGCTGTTCTGTGACTGGAAGTGGTGTTCTAGCCAGTGATTTTGCGTTCTGGAAGAGTTGTAAACTTTGTAGATGCTGTTCTGGGACTGGAAGTGGTGTTCTAGCCAGTGATTTTGCGTTCTGGAAGAGTTGTAAACTTTGTAGATGCTGTTCTGGGACTGGAAGTGATATTCTAGCCAGTGATTTTGCGTTCTGGAAGAGTTGTAAACTTTGTAGAGGCTGTTCTGTGACTGGAAGTGGTGTTCTATCCAGTGATTTTGCGTTCTGGAAGAGTTGTAAACTTTATAGAGGCTGTTCTGTGACTGGAGGTGGTGTTGTAGCCAGTGATTTTAGCCTCCTGGAAGTGTTGTAAACTATGTGAGGCTGTCTGAGAAAAGAACTTCCAGTGATTTGAGCCTTCTGGAAGCAATATAAACTTGTAGAGGCTGTTCCGTGACTGGAAGTGGTGTTGTAGCTAGTGATATTTCGTTCTGGAAACCTTGTAAACATTGAAGAAGCTCTGCAGTGATTGTAATTGGCGTTTTAGTTTTAGCAGTGAGTTTAGACCTCTGGAAGCGTTGCAAACTTTGTGAGGCTGTCTGAGAAAAGAACTGCCAGTGATTTGAGACTTCAGAAAATCTTCAAACGGACTAAAATAATGTGCATTTTCATTCTAAATCAAACTCAGAACTCATAAAAAAAAATTGTGACACTTCTGTTTGAAGGTTCACTTATTCTACATTATTTTTCGTCCTATTTTTTTTATTTGAAGTTTTTATTGTTTATATATGAACAATCTATCTTAATGTTGTTACTGTTCTTAAAATATTTTATTCCAATTGCTCATCACTTCTCTTGTAGTTTACATATTTCCTTATTTCCTTTCTCCACTGGGCTATTTTCCCACGTCGGAGCCCTTTGGCTTATAGCATCTTGCTTTTCCAACAATTGTTGTAGCATAGCTAATAATAATAATAATAATAATAATAATAATAATAATAATATTACGAATATCAATATTAATATCAATAATAATAATAATAATAATAATAATAATAATAATAATAATATGATCAATAATAATATCAATATTGATAATATAAAAAATAATAATAACAATAATAATAATAATAATCATAGTGACATCAACAATAACAACAACAACCACAACAAAATAATAATAATAATAATAATAATAATATTAATAATAATAATAATAATAAAAGAATAATAACAATACCAAAAATAATAACAAAGGACTGCATAATTGCAAGACCCCGTGACATGAAATCTACCAAAAAAAAAAAAAAAAAAAAAAAAAAAAAAATCAACCCCCTTCATAACACCAGCCATCTATTTTGCCTGTGCCACATCACTCGCCAGAACATACTACATAAAATTCAGGCAATATCTTCCCTGAGATCAGCCAATGAATAAGTAATGAACAAATACACTGCGCCCTTTAGTTCCCTTGTGGCGTTTGAAGCTCCGGTAGGGGAACGATGATTTTAAGCCATGATTTCAACTCAAGTCTTTCAATTCTTCTAATATTTTTCTAATATTTTTGTACAGATAAAAATTTAATTCGAAGATGCTCTATGAAAGTGAAGATGTAAATAGAAATGATATTTCTCTCTCTCTCTCTCTCTCTCTCTCTCTCTCTCTCTCTCTCTCTCTCTCTCTCTCTCTCTCTCAACTCAGTCTTTTAATTCTTCTACTATTTTTTTTACAGATAAAAACTAAATTCGAAGACGCTCCAGGAAAGTAAAGATGTAAATAGAAATGATATTCGATTTCTCTCTCTCTCTCTCTCTCTCTCTCTCTCTCTCTCTCTCTCTCTCTCTCTCTCTCTCTCATACACATTACTTTTGATAACATTGACAATTTTTTTTAAAAATTGTTATCTAAATAACAACAAACCGGAAAAGAAATATTTCCTTCATTTTCTTCTAAACAAAGGAGAGATTTCTGAACCATCTTACAAAGAACATCATTGCTCTTAACATAAACACTAATGCAGCCGTTTCTAGTCCATTGCAGGACAAAGGCCTCAGGCCAATTCATGTTTGGGGTTTGACTAGTTTTCATCATTACGTTGGCTAGTGCGAATTGTTACCGGTGGGAGATTTTCGTCTGATCGCTCAAAGCAAACCAACCTAGTACGGGTGGCCTTGAGTATAGTCCATTTCCTATAGCGATGCATATTTGCACCGACTCGCGGCGGTGTCCTTTTAGCTCGGAAAAGTTTCCTGATCGCTGATTGGTTAGAATTATCTTGTCCAACCAATCAGCGATCCGGAAACTTTTCCGAGCTAAAAGGGCACCGCTGCGAGTCAGTGCAAATATGCATCGCTAAAGGAAATGGACTATAGTACACATTGCTGATCATGGTGATACACAAACATTTTCACCACCTTGAGGTATTCCCACTGACTACCGAAATATTTTTTTTTTTTTTTTTAAGGATTTCTCGTAATTAGTATATGTTAAATTAATTTTACCATCAAATACTTTATCATTATTATATTTTTCAGATAAATATATTTTCAGCTACTTTCTGATAATTTCCATGGTCATTCCACATCAATGAATATCATAAACAATGTGCTCCGATTTATGATAAATAATTTTGCAATATTCCTGTTTCAAATCACATAAGAGGTAAAATTTTGCTTATCTTTATACAAAAGCAATGCAATGAACTTTACAATAACTAAACATCAAATATGAATATGTTAATATATTAATGTTTCGATTCTAGTGCTTTAATTGTGGTAAGCGGCTCTTCTAGGAGAAGGACACTCCAAAATCAAACCATTGTTCTCTAGACTTGGGTAGTGCCACAGCCTCTATACCATGGTCTTTCACTGTCTTGGGGTAGAGTTCTCTTGCTTGAAGGTACACTCGACCACACTATTCTATCTTATTTTTCTTCCTATTGTTATTTTTGAGTTTGTTATAGTTTATATGCAATATATTTGTTTTAATGTTATTACTCTTAAACTTCTCTTGTAGTATATTTCATATTTCCTTTCCTCACTGAGCTGTTTTTCCTGTTGGTGCCCTTTAAGCTTTTTAAGGT
>NC_090728.1:59001759-59006759 GCF_036898095.1 Palaemon carinicauda | reverse complement strand
TATGAGTGTTTTATCACTAACACCCTAGATTTTTATCTTTTCAAATAAGCCACAAATTCTCTTTATTATAAAAAGATCAGATTCCATATAGGCTAATACAGAACAGCAATTATTTTCCATTGGGTTTCAATTTCTTTAGCTCTAACTAAACTATAATTATTCCGATAATTTCCATAGAAAATATTTATCACAATTTATATAAAGCGACTATTTTTATTATCACATTTGGAATCATGTCGCCACATAACTAATAAAACTAAGAAACATTAAGACATAAATAAATAAATCTGCAAATATGATATAAAAGCAACACTTCGTCATCCAAAAAATGAAGAAAATTCATCGCTAAAAACCTCACCCTAAACATCTTAGCACCACCCATTTCAACAATCCCATCCTCCCCCCCCCCTCACCCTCCCCCCTGTCATTCTTATCCCTAACGAGGGGGACCCCCGGGGTGGGGGGGAGGGGCTAGAGAAGTCCCTTAGCGCTAACCGCAACTTTTAACTCCGGCAGACGAATGTAATGAAAGATGTTATCACAAGTTGGCGAGAGTCGTTTCAGGGGGTCTTTTATATCACTCCCAAGCACTTGATGGCTCGAGGTGGTTCTACATTCAACGTTTTAATGTGGTAAGGAAAGAGGGCGGAGGGGAACCAGAAGAGCGTCAAGGGAGGGGAAGAGGAGCGTCAAGGGAGGGGAAAAAAAGGAGTGCCAGGGCAGGGGGAAGGAGCGAGTGAAATGACATGTAGACAGGGTAAACACTATGGCACACAGGGGTTATGCACCATAAGATGAGCTTTTTATTTACTTAGTTGCAAGCAAACACATTTTCATTTGCACGGGTGCTCGTATCTTCCATCATCTGTTCGTTTGCAAATATTTCTCTTCGGTAAACAGTCTTATCAGTATACGCACGTAAAGACAGAGACATCGATACACACATTTGTATGGACATAGAATGAGTGATGTAGTACTGGGAGCACTTCAGAAATCCGTGGTCTAATCTTCACATGACAGTAAGCCCAGTGAAAATTCATGGATCTAAAAATCGCATCCTTAAGAGATTTGTTGTAAATTTCTAAAAGAGATATAGAAGAATGATTACTCCTCGAACAGCGATTAATATCCATGTGAGTATATATACTGTATATATATATATATATATATATATATATATATATTATATATATATATATATTATATATATATATATATATATATATATATATATATATATATATATATATAGACAGACATTTGTATGAGCGTTTGTTTGTGTAAAAAACCATAATAGCTAACACGTGAAAAGTGTAAAATGTGTAATCAAACCACGAAAAAAAAAGTAAAAAGGCCTGATATGAGTTGGTACGTTCGCCTTGTTATTGGTATGAACTAAATTTCTAACTTCAATTAATAAATGCAGGTTTACTTGCCCCATCAGCTAACGCTTGTAGTGCAACATGTACAGCTTTTCAGCACAGAGGAGTAACGAGACAATGTTGAATTGAGAGCAATGCGACCCAGGGAGGAGCAAAGCGACCCAGGGCGGAGCAAAGCAGCCCAGGCCGGAATAAAGCAACTTGAAGTGGAGGTAAGCAGCCCAAAGTAGAGCATAGCAACCCAGGACGGAGCAAAGTGACCCAGGGCAGAGCAGGGCTACCCAGGGTGGAGCAAAGCGACCCAGGCCGGAGCAAAGCAACTCAAAGTGGAGCTAAGCAACCCAAAGTGGAGCATAGCAACCCAGAGCAGAGCAAAACTACCCAGGGTGGAGCAAAGCTACCCGGAGCGAAGCAAAGCAACCCGCCAGAGCAAAGCTACCCAGGGCGGAGCAAATCGACCCAGGGCAGAGCAAAGCTACCCACGGTGGAGCAAAGCTACCCAGGGCAGAGCAAAGTGACCCAGGGCAAAGCAAAGCAACCCAGGGCGGAGCAAAGCTATCCAGGGCGAAGCAAAAGCAACCCAGGGTGGAGCAAAGTGACCCAGGGTGGAACAAAGCGACCCAGAGTGGAGCAAAGCGATCCAAGGCTGAGCAAAGCGACCCAAGGCGGATCAAAGCTACCCAGAGCGGAGCAAACTGACCCAGGGCAGAGCAAAGCGACCCAGGCGGAGCGAGGCCCAGTTAGGCTAAAGGATTACTGCAGATAATAAAAGTAATGCACATACACATACACACACACACACACAAGAAAAAACCCACATTGGCTGCGGTGGGAGGCGTAACCAAAGGGTTCCTGGTAGGTAGGGAAACCACCAGATTTCTAGGTCACAAGTCTGAAAAATGCGTCACGATCATCATCATTCCCACCAATTTATTCCAAGAGCAATCCAAAACCGTAATTCTTTATACAGTCCAAGTCGTCATCATTCAAATCAATAATATTCTTCGAAGAACAATCGCTTTCAAATTCGTTTTCATTCCAGTATAAATATTTTTATAATAACTGAATTCAAAGCAGGAGGGGTAAAGAGAGGAAGCACAGTCTACAATTAAAATAGTAAATGAAAATTTACGCTAATCTATCACACAATAACCAAAATAGATATCTATAAATTAAATCAAATCAACCACACCAAAACAAAGAATAATAATAATAATAATAATAATAATAATAATAATAATAATAATAATAATAATAATAATAATAATAATAACCTCACTCTTATGGATGTGGCAAACTAAAACAAAATGCAAATGTCAAAATAAAACACAAAAAATCAATCCTCCACAGCTTCAATGGCATAATTCAGTTTCGTGAATTAATTATTTAATTACTATTACAAAACTTACATATTCTCAAATTTATCAAAATTTAGCAAAAAAATAAAAAAATAAATAAAAAACTCTCTCTCTCTCTCTCTCTCTCTCTCTCTCTCTCTCTCTCTCTCTCTCTCTCTCTCTCTCTCATTAAAATGAAAGACGCCACTCTAATATTAAACGTATATTCGCAAATCTCTCGGCCCTTTTCTCTGTCTTTACATTTACTATCATTTTAGGTATTCATGTAATCAATCCTCTCTCTCTCTCTCTCTCTCTCTCTCTCTCTCTCTCTCTCTCTCTCTCTCTCTCTCTCTCTCATAGGCCTTTGCGTAAACATCTAAAATCAAATCACATACAAGTCTTCAGGCAATTACTATCTGTCGTTTATACCTGGGTTCTCCACTTGTATTATTCATTGGTTTAACTGAAATCATGGTTTCAAGTTGCCCGGCCATACTATAGTCAATTCTTTTTAGTGAAGCAGATTTGCACCGACTAGCAGGGGTGCTCTTTTTGCTCGGAAAAGTTTCCTGATCGCTGATTGGTTGGACAAGATAATTCTAACCAATCAGATAGCAGGAAACTTTTCCGAGCTAAAAGGGCACAGCTGGAGTCCGTGCAAATGCGCCTCATTAAAAAAAAATGAGTATAGTGCCTTTATTAGATAGTCTGAGCAATTTTAACAGAAATTCTCTAGATTATGTGGTTTTATTAGAAAACATAAGAAAACGTTATTAGTACAAAGTAAAATAGTTTTAGCTATAAGAGAACAAACGAAAAACAAAGCACTCAGAAGGCTATTGGGAGTTAAATGTCAGGACACGATAAGAGATTTAACTATAAGAGAGATTACTCGGGTGCCATATGTAGATGAGATTATGATGAGGGATAGATGGAGATGGTTTGGGCAGGTTTGGTCATGCTCTTCGCACTCCCCAAGAGAGATTAGTTCACCAAACGTTCAGCTGGGCTCCACAAGGCGCTAGAAGAGTTGGAAGACCCAGGTCTACATAGCTGAGGACTATGAAGCGGGAAGTAGATGATGATGAATGGAGAAGTATTGAATCAAAAGATAAAGATAGAGACGACTGGTGAAATCTAACAGAGGCTCTTTGCGACGATCAGCTGGGCTCCACAAGACACTAGAGGAGTTAGAAGACCCAGGCCTACATGACTGAGGACTATGAAGCACGAAGTAGATGATGATGAATGGAGAAGTATTGAATTAAGAGTTCAAGATAGAGACGACTGGTGAAATCTAACAGAAGCCCTTTGCGTCAATAGGCGTAGGAGGAGATGATGCTGATGATGATAAGAAAAATTATCCAAAGTACAAGTTCTAATACAGGTCCTTGGTTGCGTGTCCTGTAAAATATTGGCATAAGACATTTTCGCCCAATACCAAACCTTAATATGATTCTTCCACCGGAGCAACATTTCCAAGGGGAAAAAGTGTCCTTCTTTCTGCGTTGCTGATATTAAGATTACTTTTGTCTGATAATTTTCAGGTGATACATGACATATGAGGTAAAAGCTATGGGAACCATTTTTCTTTTCTTTTAAGAAAGCAGCCGGTAGCTTTTCTTAGGAAATATAGATACTTCAAAATAGTAGTGATCACACTGCAAACAAGGTATTTATCATTTACAATCCGTATTAAACATGCAAATAATCACAGCTGTTCACTTTCTGTGTTGAAGTTAATGAATTAACCCATTACTATTGATATCTGACGTGAATCGCTTACATGAGATCAATAGAATGATCCAATCATAAGAATATGTAATTAATATCGAATTTTACCTCCGCCAACGAAGTTGGAAGGAGGTTATGTTTTACCACCTGTTTGTGTGTTTGTTTGTGAACAGATTCTGGCCACAATTTTAATAGTAGAGTAATGAAACTTGTAGAGATTAACTGTTATGTACAAAGCTGAAAATTATATAATTTTGAAAGGTCAGGGTCAAAGGACAAGGTTAAGGTCAAGCAAAATGTCCAATTCACGCAATCAGCTATAAGTTTTGACATCGTTTTCATAGACACTTCAAGCTTGGTTCATATTTGAGTGTATGAAAATCCACGCCAATTAATACATGCTAAGGTCAAAGATTAAGGTCGGGAAATAACCTACTGAGGCAGAGGTCTGAGCTCTTCTGACTGACTTTGCATCAAAAGACGTTGGAGGGGATGATGATGATGATGATGAGTCTTAATAGCTCCTATCATCATTAACAGTCCA
>NC_090728.1:58991759-58994259 GCF_036898095.1 Palaemon carinicauda | reverse complement strand
ACTGGGTTTTTTTCCCTGTTGAGCCCTTAGGGCTTATGGCATCTTGCTTTTCCAACCTGAGTTATACCTTGTAATAATAATAATAATAATAATAATAATAATAATAATAATAATAATAATAATAATAATAATATAATAATAATAAGAACAACCATAATAATAATAATAATAAGAACAACCATAATAATAATGATAATAATAATAATAATAATAATAATAATAATAATATAAGGAATACCTCAAATACCATATCAACATATGAAGACAAAACTGCAAGTCACTCTGGTCTAATTACATAAACAGAAAATGGTCTTTCCACTTAATCGAATATACTGACATTAATGGGTACATATATCCCATTTTGAAACTGGGAATAACTGTTATCATTAATAACATATAGAGACAATTCTATTACGTATAAATTGAGTGTTCACGATTTAATGTATTCGATATTCTGTTTTCAGTAAAAAATGTGTTGATATATGTTTATTTAATACCGCTCTGATTATGCAACATTCTCTATTGAATAAAAACTTTGAGAAATATATATAAAAGTAGATATATAATGATAAAATTAACTATTCAAAATTTTCTATTGAATAAATACTTTAAGAAATAGATATAAAAAAAGATACACAATGAAAAATTTAATTATTCAGCATTCTCTATTGAATAAAAACTTTAAATAGATATAAAAAAAAGATATATAATGAAAAAATTTGATTATTCAACATTCTCTATTGAATAAAAACTTTAAGAAATAGATATAAAAAAAGATATATAATGAAAAAATTTGATTATTCAACTTTATCTGTTGAATAAAAACTTTAAGAAATAGATATAAAAAAAAAGATATATAATTAACAAAATTTGAATATTTAACATTCTCTATTGAATTAAAACTTCAAGAAATGGATATAAAAAAAGATATAATGAAAAAATTTGATTATTCAACATTCTCTAATGAATAAAAACTTTAAGAAATATAGATAGAAACAAAAGATATATGATGAAAAAATTTGATTACTCAACATTCTCTATTGAATAAAAGTTTAAAGAATATAAATATCAAAGAAGATATATAATGAAAAAATTTATAGATGATTTATCGTAATCAACGTTCATTTTCTAAATAAATAAATAAATATTTTTCTTTAACGTTGATATGATTATATGCAACATTCTCTATTGAATAAAAACTTGGAGAAATATAAATATCAAAGAAGATATACATTGAAGAATAATGGATATGAGAATTAAATATAATTTCGATTTCATTAGAGGACAAGAGAAAAAAAAAAACATACAGCTATAGGCATCAATTTTATGAAGATTTTTTTTGGAACCAGTCACTAAAACAGACTCTAAAATATTATCAGAGATAACAGTATATTGCACAGTATATCATAGATAGACTCTTATAGCTAAAATTTAATGAGTAAGAAGTAACATTACTTTCAATATGATAACCCAAGTTAAATGGGTCCCCTTTACTACAGGACAACTCATGAAATTTATTAAACCACACCCGACTGGGGTTCGAGTTCCACTCAATCTCGATGGTTTCTTGTAGTGTCTACTAGAGTCAATACAGATATCTGTATTGACTCTGGTGTGTACAACCTCACTATCCTTGTGCGCTAAGAATCCACTGTGTACGTAATATTTTTACCTTGAATTCCGCTGTGTATGTAATATGTTACCTTGAAGTTCACTGCGTATGCAATTTGCTTACCAAGAAGTCCGCTGTGTATGTAATATGTTCACCATGAAGTTCGCAGTGTGTAATATGTTTACCCTGAAGTCTGCTGCGTACGTAATATGTTTATCTAGAAGTCCACTTTGTATGTAATATGTTTACCTTGAAGTCCGTTGTATACGTAATATGTTTACCTTGAAGTCCGCTATGTATGTAATATGTTTACCCTGAAGTTCACTTTGTACGTAATGTGTTTTTCTGAAGTCTGCTGTGTACGTAATATTTTTACCTTGAATTCCGCTGTGTATGTAATATGTTTACCTTGAAGTCCGCTGTGTATGTAATAAGTTTACCTTGAAGTCCACTGCGTATGCAATTTGCTTACCTAGAAGTCCGCTGTGTATGTAATATGTTTACCTTGAAGTCCACACGTAATATGTTTACCAAGAAGTTCGCAGTGTGTAATATGTTTATCCTGAAGTCTGCTGCGTACGTAATATGTTTATCTAGAAGTCCACTTTGTATGTAATATGTTTACCTTGAAGTCCGTTGTATACGTAATATGTTTACTTTGAAGTCCGCTATGTATGTAATATGTTTACCCTGAAGTCTACTTTGTACGTAATGCGTTTTTCTGAAGGTCTGCTGTGTACGTAATATTTTTACCTTGAATTCCGCTGTGTATGTAATATGTTTACCTTGAAGTCCACTGCGTATACAATTTTTTTACCTTGAAGTCCGCTGTGTAGGTAATATATTTACCTTGAAGTCTGCTGTGTATGTAATATGTTTACCTTGAAG
>NC_090728.1:58980419-58985419 GCF_036898095.1 Palaemon carinicauda | reverse complement strand
GCGTCAACTCTTAGGCTGGCTGGAACAGACGAGATTGGACGGATAAATTATTCTGTTACCATATAGAGGAATGTCCAAGTTACCTATCCGTCATATAGAGGCTGACCTCAATATTCCATTCAATAAGTTACGTCTTTAGATTCTGGGTGTAGGTCAGCATATATATACTTCGAACTAGATTAAAAAAAACAAAGGGGCATATAGTCTAGCCACGGGCTGGACGAAGGGAAGTCTAAACGAGATCTATATTAGGTTTTATCTCATTCTGTAAAATGAAAAATAAATAAAAAATAAAAATTAAAAAAACAAAAACGCAGGAAATCGTGTTCGAAAATAGAATATATTCGATAACTCTTTCATTTTTCAAGATATCTTAAATCTTTTTATTGGATTTTAAAGCTTATTCTATCTACTTTTCACTTACATAACGTCAATCACGTATAAACGATGTCTATTAGAGTTTATCGTATTAAAAAAAAAAAAAACGCTGGAAATCGCGTTTGAAAATAGACAATATTCATACGTCGATAACTCTTTAATTTTTCTAGATATCTTAAATCTGTTTTTTTTGCATTTTAAAGCTTATTCTATTTACTTTTCTACTTACATAACGTCAATCACGTATAAATGATGTCTATTAGGGTTTATCGTATTTTTTTAAACAAAAAAAGAAAAACGCTGGAAATTGCTTTTGAAAATTTACAGTATTCACACGTCGATAACTCTTGAATTTTTCAAGATATCTTAAATCTGTTTTTTTGAATTTAAGAGCTCATTGTATAAACCTTTCAACTTATATAACGGCGTTCACTTAATTATTTTCTTTAACACCACCTTTCTTAAAATTGAGTAATAAACTCTTGCTTGAGGGTATACTCGGGCACGCTGTTCTATCTTATTTCTCTTCGTCCTTTTTATTGAAGCTTTTATAGCTTTTGTATGATAGGGCTAATTTAATGTTGTTACTGTACTTAAAATGTATTATTTTTATATTTTATTACTTCTCTTGTAGTTTACTTATTTCCTTGTTTCCTTTCCTCACTGGGCTATTTTTCCATGTTGGAGCCCTTGAGCTTAAAACATCTCGCTTTTCGAACTAGGGTTGTAGATTGGCTTGTAGTAGTAGTAATAATAATAATAATAATATTAATAATAATATTAATAATAATAATAATAATAATAATAATAATAAATCATAATAATAATAATAGCAATAGCGATAATAATAATAATAATAATAATAATAATAATAATAATAATAATAATGATAATAATAATAATAATAATAATAGCAATAACAATACTAACAACAACAACAACAACAACAACAACAATAATAATAATAACAATAATAATAATAATAATAATAATAATAATAATTAATAGCAATAACAATAATTACAACAACAACAACAACAATAACAATAATAATAATAATAATAATAATAATAATAATAACAATTATAATAATTAATAATAGCAATAACAATAATTACAACAACAACAACAACAACAACAATAATAATAATAATAATAATAATAATATAAGGAATACCTCAAATACCATATCAACATATGAAGACAAAACTGGAAGTTACTCTGTCTATTTACATAAACAGAAAATGGTCTTCTACTTAATCGAATATACTGACATTAATGGGTACATATATTCCATCTCAAACTGGGAATAACTGTTATCATTAATAACATATAGAGACAATTCTATTACGTAAAAACGAAGTGTTCACGATTTAATGTATTCGATTTTCTGTTTTCAGTAAAAAATGAATTGATATATGTTTATTTAATACCGCTCTGATTATGTAACATTCTCTATTGAATATAAATTCAAAGAAATATAGATATAAAAAAGATACTGTATATAATGAAAAAAATTTATTATTCAACATTATTGAATAAAAAATATGTTGATATATGTTTCTTTAATACAGCTCTGATTATTCAACAGTCTCTATTGAACAAAAACTTTAAGAAATATATATAAAAAAAGATATATAAGAAAAAATTTGATTATTCAGCATTCTCTATTGAATAAAAACTTCAAGAAATAGATATAATAAAAGATATAAAATGAGAAAAATTGATTATTCAACATTCTATATTGAATAAAAACTTTAAGAAATATAGATAAAAAAAAAAGATATAAAATGAAAAAATTTGATTATTCAACATTCTCTATTGAATAAAAACTTTAAGAAATAGATATAAAAAAAAAGATATATAATGAAAAAAAATTGATTATTCACCATTCTCTATTGAATAAAAACATTAAGAAATATAGATATAAAAAAGATATATAATGAAAAAATTTGATTATTCAACATTCTCTATTGAATAAAAACTATAAGAAATAGATGTAAAAAAAGATATATGATGAAAAAATTTGATTACTAAACATTCTCTATTGAATAAAAAGTTTAAAGATATATAAATATCAAAGAAGATATATAATGAAAAAATTAATATATGATTTATCGTAAACGACGTTCCTTTTTTAGATAAATAAAATAAATATTTTTATTTAACATTGATCTGATTATTCAACGTTCTCTATTGAATAAAAATTTAAAGAAATATAAATATCAAAGAAGATATATATTGAAAATTAATGGATATGAGAATTGAATATAATTTGGATTTAATTAGAGCAAAAAAAATGAAAAAAAAAAAATCCGATACAGCTATAAGCATCTATCTTATGAAGATTTTAATTGAAACCAGTCACTAAACAGACTAAAATATTATCAGAGATAACAGTATATCGCACAGTATAATATTATAGATGGACTCTTATAGCTAAAATTTAATGGGTAAGAAGTAACATTACTTTCAATATGATAACCCAAGTTAAATGGGTCCCCTTTACTACAGACCACTCAATGAAATTTATTTAAACCACGCCCAACAGGGGTTCGAGTTCCACTCAATCTCGACAGTTTCTTGCAGTGTCTACTAGAGTCAATACAGATATCTGTATTGACTCTGGTGTGTACACCCTCACTATCCTTGTGCGCTAAAGATCCACTGTGTACGTAATATTTTTACCTTGAAGTCCGCTGTGTATGTAATATGTTTACCTTGAAGTCCACTGCGTATCCCAATTTGCTTACCTTGAAGTCCGCTGTGTATGTAATATGTTTACCTTGAAGTCCAATGCGTATGCAATTTGCTTACCTTGAAGTCCGCTGTGTATGTAATATGTTTACCTTGAAGTCCGCACATAATATGTTTACCAAGAAGTTCGCAGTGTGTAATATGTTTACCTTGAAGTCTTCTGCGTACGTATTGTGTTTATCTTGAAGTCCACTTTGTACGTAATATGATTACCTTGAAGTCCACTGTATACGTAATACGTTTACCTTGAAGTCCACTATGTATGTAATAAGTTTACCCTGAAGTCCGCTTTGTACGTAATATGTTTTTCTGAAGTCTGCTGTGTATGTAATATTTTTACCTTGAAATTTACAGTGTATGCAATATGTTTACCCTGAAGTCACCTGTGCATGTATTATGTTTACCTTAAAAGTCTGCTTTGTATGTAATATTTTTACCTTGAAGTCTGCTGTGTATGTATTATGTTTACCTTGAAGTCTGCTGTGCATGAATTACGTTTACCTTGAAGTCCGCTATGTATGTAATATGTTCACCTTGGTTGTGTATGTAATATATTTACCTTGAATTCCACTGTGTATGTCATATTTTATCTTGAAGTCTACTCTGCAAGCATGTATTTACCTTGAATGCCACTATGTAAGTCCGCTGTGTATGTATTATATTTACCTTGAAGTCCACTGTGTATGAAATACGCTAAAACATTCTACGTACCAATGATCTACGTTCAATATTGTCCTTCGTATTATTCTATCAAATCACCTTTCTGTATTCCATTGGCAGTAACTAAGTTTCCACTAGATGTTTATCACAAACTGTTTTGAGAATCCAGAGACACAGTCCCTCCGGCTTCGCGAAAACAAGAGGGGATTTCAGTAAACAAAGCCAACTCTGCCATCGTAGTTTCAGACAATTAATCAAAGTTTCGTTCCAAAAAAAAGGGGGGATGGAATGTTGGCGGCTAAGTGACGAAAATGAGAGAGAGAGAGAGAGAGAGAGAGAGAGAGAGAGAGAAGAGAGAGAGAGAGAGAGAGAGAGAGGGCATCATTTATATCAAGTTTAATAGCACGACTATATGATTCCACATGTTCCTTTTATTATTTTTTTTTTATCAATTATGAACACTAAATGTTACTCATATCTGTTTTATACACTTATTTTCATCTATAAATCTATTGTATATTCAATTGGGGAACAGCTTTCTGGTCTAGTTTATGAACGCTGTATTCAATCCTTATTTACTATTCTCTCCAGATAGACACACAGATATGAGAGAGAGAGAGAGAGAGAGAGAGAGAGAGAGAGAGAGAGAGAGAGAGAGAGAGAGAGAGAGATGTTAAAAAATCTTCCTTCAATACTTTCCCATGTTCATTAATAGTTGACGATGTTACGCCGCTTAATCGGAAAGACTTGATTTCTTCTCTGAAAGATCTGGCTCAGCCACTATAGTCACCGCAAAGACTCCGGGCAAAATAAGCACCACCCCCTGATGACGTCATAGCCAATAATTATGTCTAGCAACCTACGTTAGCAGCGGTCACAATAAATCCTCTTACAAGTTTCATACTATACTAACTTATAATAACTTCTGGGGGATATGTTGTGTCGGGTGCCAAAACGGGACACAACATAATTGGTTATGACGTCATCAGGGGTTGGGCTTATTTCGCCTGGAATCTACGCAGCGACTAGTTAACAGTACTGTACAATACTATATCTCGCACACTGCAAGCAAAATGGTACAACATTTTGCTCACGTTTGATAGGGATGGATCACTACAGGCTACCAACAATCACTTGCTGATATTTTTCTGCTTCATACCATTATAATCTCTCCACAGAACATTTAGGTATATATATATATATAT
>NC_090728.1:58960419-58962919 GCF_036898095.1 Palaemon carinicauda | reverse complement strand
AATATATTAATTAAAATAATCATGTAAAGTAAATAATGGCGAATTAAATGATGAAAAAATATATAATCATATATAATCTTCTTTAAGCTTATTAAATATTTTCAAAATTATGACAATAATACAACAGTATCCTGGATTATCATTTCATAATTAGATTTCATGAAGAAAAACCTTCAAATACAATATATTATAATTTTTTTTTTTTTTTTTTTTTTTGGGGTTATAATGCAAATGGACTTTAGGTTGAAAATTGCCTATCAAGATATTATTCATTTTATTTTTGTTCCCTCTCCATAACGTTTCATTAAAAGAGCTTGTATAATACAACATACTGTATTTTCATATGCAATTCTTATGTAATGAGAAGCGGATCATTCAAACTATGTCGTATATGTTCGCGTTAATACATACTTGTTTGAGAGACATATAATGCAAATGGACTTCCGGTTAAAAATTGCCAATCAAGATATTATTCATTTTATTTTTGTACCCTCTCCATAACGTTTCATTAAAAGAGCTTGTATAATACAACATACTGTATTTTCATATGCAATTCTTATACAATGAGCCGCGGCACATTTAAACTATGTTCGCGTTAATACATACTTGTTTGAGAGACATATAATGCAAATGGACTTCCGGTTAAAAATTGCCAATCAAGATATTATTCATTTTATTTTTGTACCCTCTCCATAACATTTCATTAAAAGAGCTTGTATAATACAACATATTGTATTTTCATATGCTTCATATTCACCTGTTGTTATCATTACCTCCGCCAACAAAGTTGGAAGGAGGTTATGTTTTACCCCTTTTTTTTTGGTGTGTTTGTGTGTTTCTTTGTGAAAATCTTCCTGGCCACAATTTCAATCGGACAGTAATGAAACTTGCAGGGATTAACTATTATGTATAAAGCTGGAAATTATTAAATTTGCAAGGTCAAGGTCAAAGGTAAAGGTTAAGGTCTAGCAAAATGCCCAATTCACGTAATCAGCCATAAGTTGGGACATCGTTGTCACAGAGACTTCTGACTTGGTTCATATTTGAATGTATGAAAATCCACGCCAATTAATACATGTTAAGGTCAAAGATTAAGGTCAAGGTCGAGCTAAAGATCGGGAAATAAGCTGCCACGGCGGAGGTCTGCCCTCTACTGAGTGCCCCTCTAGATAATGAAATATTTTTGCCCGCTCTTATTGCAATATCAAATAAGGTATCATATTTTTTTTTTTTATTCCCATAGCATCAATCATTTAAAGGTTTAAAGGCCGCTCATGAATGGCAGAGGCAAGAGACAGGGACATTGTCCTATCAAGCAGGAAAATGCCCTAGAGACTGACCATATATACATATGATCAGCGCCCAAGGCCCCTCTCCATCCAAGCTAGGACCAGGGAGGGCCATGCAATGGCTACTGATGACTCAGCAGATAGATCTATAGGCTCCTCCAAACCCGCCATCCTTAGCTCACAAGGATGGTAAGGTTGCAGCGACCTTAGAAACTATCGAGTTTGATCGGGACTCGAACCCCAGTCTGCCGTTCACCATTCAGGGACGTTACCACATCGGCCACCACAACCACAATTCAACAATAAATTCCGGACTACTAGCAAATATTGATTTTAAAAAACATAAGATTGAAAATTGATTTTATTATTATTATTATCATTATTATTATTATTATTATTATTATTATTATTATAACTATTATTATTATTACCTGCCAAGCTACAACCCTAGCTGGAAAAGCTGGATGCTATAAACCCATGGGCTCCAACACGGAAAAATACCCCAGTGAGGAAAGGATATAAGAAAATAAATAAAATAAATGAAAAGAAATGAAAACTTAATATCAAATATTTTAAGAACAGTAACAACATTAAAACAATGAAATACACAATGTTACATCTAAAAATAAGAACCGAAATACAGGAAAAGTAATCGATTCTGGATGTATGATACAATCGATTGATAATGAGACATTTACGTATGAACAATTGTAGAATTGAATATAAGATTTAGGCCTTAGGTCAAAGGTCATTCAGCTCTGTGTAATGCAAATTAATCAACCATACCCGTATTATTATTATTATTATTATTATTATTATTATTATTATTATTATTATTATTATTATTATTACTTGCTAAATAACAACCCTAGCTTGAAAAGAAGGATGCTATAAGCCCAGGGGCCCTAACAAGGAAATTACCCCGGTGAGGAAAGGAAACAAGGCAAAATAAAATATTTTAAGAATAGTAACATTAAAATTAATATCTTATCTTATAAAACCAATCAAACAACTTTCATTCAATAATATCAAAATTCTAAATAAGGATGGATTAACAGGATTAAAAAAAAAAAACATTGAACAACCAACAGGACAAAGAGGAAAGACCTTTGACAAAGTGGTGTCAAGAGAAAATGGCTGGGCATTTGGAAAGCTCTGAGAGAGAGAGAGAGAGAGAGAGAGAGAGAGAGAGAGAGAGGAGCTTAACAGGC
>NC_090728.1:58952919-58955419 GCF_036898095.1 Palaemon carinicauda | reverse complement strand
GAAATTTTATAACATTTAGATTTTGGGAAAAATTACAATATCTGCTATTATTTAATGATCCATAAACTTGTTAAAAAAATTTCTTCCTTCTAATTAATTGATTAGGACATTTTATAACAACATTTAGACTTGGAAAAATGCCAATATTTAATATCATCTAAAGATCTCAAAACTTGTTGAGTAATATATTCTTCCTTGAAATTATTTAATTAGGGAATTTTATAATAACATTTAGACTTTGTGAAAAGTTACAATATTTGCTATCATTTAAGGAACTCAAAATTTTTTAAATATTTTATTTCTTCTAATTAATCAATTAGGAAATTTTATAACATTTGCACTTTGGGAAAAATTACAATATTTGCTATCATTTGAGGATCAAAAATTTTTTTAAATTATATATTCTTCCTTCTAATGAATTAATTAGGAAATTTTATAACATTTACACTTTGGGAATACTGACAATATTTGCTATTATCTAAGGATCTAAAATTTGTTAAATAATATTTCCTTCCTTCTAATTAATAAATTAGGAAATTTTATAATAACATTTAGATTTTGAGGAAAAATGCCAATATTTGCTATCATTTAAGGATCGCAAAATTTGTTAAATAATATATTCTTCCTTCTCATTAATTGATTGCGCAATTTTATACTAGCATTTACAATTTGGGAAAATACCCATATTTGCTATCATTTAAGGATAACAAAACTTGTTAAAAATCTCCTTCCTTCTAATTAACTAAATAGGAAATTTTATAATAACTCTTACAATTTGGGAGACCAGGACCCCTCCCAGTGCCTCTTGACCAACTAACCTATCCTTAAAATTTAATCTAAATCTTCTTGGTCTTCCTATCTTAATTATTCAATTATTTTCCTTATTCATCTTCAGGCTATTAATTATGACGACAGTTCAACTCGGCATTCAACGCTAGATTAATAACAGGTTTTAATCCATCTAAATAATTCACTTTCATTTCTACAGATATCTATAAAATAAGCTGCTGTTTGACTTGCTCCCTCTTCTAAAACTATTTCTATCGAATGGATCATTTTCTACTAAACAATTTTCTTCAAATTATCCGTCATTTTATTAAACAATCTCATCCTTTAATTCCTTCTTCACCTTAATATCTTCATTTCACATAATATCTCTTGAAATTCTGGTAGTACAGAGACCTCTAATCTCTTCATTTCACATATCTCTTGAAATTCTGGTAGCAGAGAGATCTCTTCGTTTCAAATAATATCTCTTAAAATTTTGGTAGCACAGAGATATCTTCATTTCACATACCTCTTGAAATTCTGGTAGTACTGAGATATCTTCTTTTCACAAATTTTCTCTTGAAATTCTAATACAGAGAACTCTTCATTCCACATAATATCTCTTGAAATTCTGGTAGTACAGATATCTCTTCATTTCACATAATTTCTCTTGAAATTCTAGAACAGAGAACTCTTCATTCCACATAATTTCACTTGAAATTTTGGTACAGAGAACTCTTCATTTCACATAATTTCTCTTGAAATTCTGGTACCACAGAGATGTCTTCATTTCACATTATTTCTCCTGAAATAGTGATAGCACAGTGATCTCTTCCTTTCATATACAGTATTTTCACTTGAAATTTCAGTACAGGAAACTCTTCGTTTCACATAATATCTTTTGAAATTCTGGTAGCACAGAAATATCTTCATTTCACATAATATCTCTTGAAATTCCGATAGTACCGAGATCTCTTCAATTCCAGGCAAAATGATTATTCCATTCGCCAGGATCGAACGTAGCTCCACCCTCCGGGAATCGGTCTTCGAACTTTGCCAGTGAAGTTATTCAAACATTCAGGCGCGGTATTTAATTCTCTTAGCCGGTGCTTTCAACTTTCGCGTATACTTCCGCGGTGGGTAAATTTCATTAGGAAGCTTATCGCGTGACGTCAGTATCACGGGGGCCCCAATTGCCAAAGGCTAATTAAAGGATATCATTTGCATACTCTCGTTTAGCCGGAGGCAATAATGCTTCGATCAATTGGAGTTCGACTTACAGGCGGTTGTTCCTACTGATCTCATTTATTGCATTTCCATTAGAACAGACAATACACAGAATACATTGATGTCACGAAACAGTACATAACATAGGAGAAAACGCTCATGGGGGAAGAGGGGGTAGTCATACCCTGGTGAGAGGGGGTACCTGAGAGGCACACTCAGGAGAGTCGGAAACAGGGGTGCCATTCGTACGATAATTATCGTAAATGTACATTTTAGGTCCAGTACGATGTACGATACATACCTTAAGTATAAAGAAATGTGTGTGTGTTTGATTAAACAATTAAACTAAAATACCTTGAAATAAGTTATATATGTTACTCCTTAATAATCATGTTGAAAGTATGTACGATAATTTTGGTTAGAAAAAAAAAAACGATAATTTGAAGGTTCATGTACGATAATCCCGTGGAAATAATCTGGTAACCCTGGTCGGAAACCACACTCA
>NC_090728.1:58940419-58950419 GCF_036898095.1 Palaemon carinicauda | reverse complement strand
GCATCCTGACATCTAAGGTCATTGGCGATGATGTGCAAGAAAATCATTTATCTGTGCTTATTAAGAAGGTTTTACATTTGTTTATTATTGTAGTTTTGGGAGAATACATCATTGGCTAACGGCGAAAAATAATAATAATAATAATATAATAATAATAATAATAATAATAATAATAATAATAATAATAAATTAACTTTAAAAGAAGATCATTTGTCCGTGCTTATTAATGCTTTATAAACATTTATTTCTATTATTTTTGGGATAATAACCATAGACCTTTCACATCAACCGATCGAGATTTTATCAATTGTCATAGACAAACTATAGAATGTTGAAACTAAGCTCAAGTCTACCTAAACCCCACCCCTCAAAAAATGGATAAAATTTTTCCTTCAAAGGATAAAATGTGCTGTAGAATTACCACAATTGCTCAAGCATATTAATTGAAAATAATATACAAATTATAAAATACATTTTGATTAGTCCCTGTAATTCTTATAGCTCGAAAACTTTATTTCATCATACTACAATGTTGAATAATGCAAAATTGTATAAGATGAGGATAATCTCCCTATAATGAGGAGCAAGTGTTTGGATATACTGTATGTATGTATGTATATATATATATAATATATATATATATATATATATATATATATATATATATATATATATATATATATATTTATATATATATATATATATATATATATATATATATATATATATATATATACACATACATATATATATATATATATATATATATATATATATAAATATATATAAGTCTTTCCGGTCACGCTCAGCTATATAGCCAAACGTATAACTACTCGGCGGTCTCTCCCTGTTCCTCGGGTAGGGGGAAGGAGTTATACCTTGGTGAGAGGGGGTACCCGAGAGGTATACTTGGAAAACACATATCTGTCCAATCATTTAGCTGTCAATTTTGACGGGTCGCGTACTAGTACTGGTTTAGCATAGTTTCAACTGGCACTTACACTGGTAGAAGCATCGAAAGCCAAATCATGTCATGTACAATAGAGTAGAGTAAACCACAATTTGAAAACCACAATTTTCAAATAGCGCAAAAACTACAATTTTCTACCCACGCAAAAACTACAATTTTCAAATCGCGCAAAAACTACAATTTCAAATCGCGCAATAACCACAATTTTCAAATCGCGCAACCCAATCGGAAAACACACACAAAGAGGATAGACACTATTCAAAATAGCATTAAGGACGAGGATCCCACTCCAAAAGAAATTAAGGATACCGTGATAGAGCTTAAACATTGTGAGGCCGGAGGACTACCTTCATAAGACACCCGCCTTCCAGTCCACTTCCAGCCTCACCTTGGCCGTTTCCCTTCCAGGAAGTTTCTAACAAGATCAATTGAGCGAGAAAATTGCCGGTCCAACTATCCAGAAAAGACAGTTATCAACTCAGATTATAAACACTCTTTTAGACGGGAACCCGAAATCTCTGAGAGAGAGAGAGAGAGAGAGAGAGAGAGAGAGAGAGAGAGAGAGAGAGAGAGAGAGAGAGAGTATAGAACCTGCAAATCAGAAACAGAAAAGCATGGTGACACTTAGCCGAGAGAGAGAGAGAGAGAGAGAGAGAGAGAGAGAGAGAGAGAGGAGAGAGAGAGAGAGAGAGAGACTGAATGTGCAAGAGATCAGAATGGGAAAAGTCTTGATATGATACTTAGCCAGAGAGAGAGAGAGAGAGAGAGAGAGAGAGAGAGAGAGAGAGAGAGAGAGAGAGAGAGAGAGAGAGACTTGAATGTCCAAGAGATGAGAAAGAGAAAAGTTTTGAACTGCGAGAGAGAGAGGAGAGAGAGAGAGAGAGAGAGAAGAGGAGAGAGAGGAGAGGGGGGGGGGGGGAAAGAACTTGAATGTGCAAGAGATTAGAAAAAGAAAAATCTTCATCTGATATTTAGCCTGAGAGAGAGAGAGAGAGGGAGAGAGAGAGAGAGAGAGAGAGAGAGAGGGAGAGAGAGAGAGAGAGAGAGAGAGAGTATAGAACCTGCAAATCAGAAAAACAAAAAAGCAATGATGACACTTAGCCGAGAGAGAGAGAGAGAGAGAGAGAGAGAGAGAGAGAGAGAGAGAGAGAGAGAGAGAGAGAGAGAGAGAGAGAGAGAGTATAGAACCTGCAAATCAGAAAACAAAAAAAGCATGATGACACTTAGCCGAGAGAGAGAGAGAGAGAGAGAGAGAGAGAGAGAGAGAGAGAGAGAGAGAGAGAGAGATTTTAAGGCCAGTAGAAGGTCAATGCATTGAGCATAAGTAATCCGATGTGCATTTGTTTTTAAATTGCTTTTCACTGGATATTGAAAAAGGATGATACTATAGCCAATCTCTTTAGTGAGGCAGATTTGCACCTTCTCGTATGGGTGCCCTTTTACCTCGGAAAAGTTTCTCGATCACTGATTGGTTGGACAAGATAATTCTAACCAATCAGACAGCAGGAGACTTTTCCGACCTAAAAGGGCACCGCTGCGAGTCAGTGCAAGTGCGCCTCATTAAAAAAAAAATGAGTATAGCTATGCAGTGCTTATATACAAGAGAATGCTGGCGGACTTGTAATGAAAGCTACCTAATAAGCTAGTAATGAAAGCTACCTAATATGCTCGTAATGTAAGCGAAATGTTTCAAATACAATGTATGAAAGTATCGTATATTTGTTTTGAGGAATATATATCATGTATAAGCTTCCCTTCGTTTAATTTTTATATGTATTTGTTTCTCTAGAGAAGTGAATATTTATCGAAATTATTGTGCTATGGAATGGTACAATAAATCATAAAAAAAAGGTATGGTTTATTATAGGAAATTCTGATTGGTTTGTCCAATTAATAGTATAATTAAAACAATAATACTAAAATCAATATAAATTAATATAAAAATATCATTAATAATAATAATAATAATAATATTAATAATAATAATAATAATAATAATAATAATAATAACAGTAAAAAATAAAGTTTTCATAATAATAATAATAATAACTGCAAAAATATATTTTTCATAATATTAATAATAATAATAATAATAATAATAATAATAATAATAATAATAATAATAATAATAATTAATAATAATAACTACAAAAAATTATAAAATTTTCATATGAAAAAAAAAAAATAATAATAATAATAAATGCAAAAAATTAAAAAAAAAATCATAATACTAACAACAACAAACAACAACTTTAACTACAAAAAAAAATAATACAATTTTCAGTAAGCGAATTAATCCCACAATCCAATTATTAAACAAAAAAACAAAATAAACCTTCGAACCAATCATTCCGGTGGTGGCCTGGGTCTGCCCAGCGATTGCTACCTGATGATGTTCTCATTCCGATCCAACGCCGAGCCCATTACGAAGCATTTACTGTTTGGCAGCAAATTCATTAGTTCAAATTATGAGGCATCACAATTGTCAGACATTTGATAATGCATCTGTTTGGAATATGGTTTTTTAGACGTTTTTATTTTTTTTTGGACGTTTTTTTTTTACGTGAACTCTATAAGAGAATGTATTTTTAGTTTCTTTTTTAGATAAATGTGTTAAATTGTTGCAATTTTCTTCATGAAGGTATTATTTTAGACGTTTTTTAGACGTTTTTTTTTACGTGAACTCTATAAGGAAATGTTTTTTTCTTTTTCTTTTTTAGATAAATGAGTTGAATTGTTGCAATTTTCTTCATGTAGGTATTAGACGGAAGGATTTAATGCTTTTCCTCTCTTTTTAAATAAATGTGTATAGTTTTTTTCTTTTTAGCTTTTTTTTAGTTTTCAGATCGTGAACTCGATAAGGTAATGTCTTTTTTTTTTTTTTTACATTTTCACATAAATGTATAAATTTTTGCATTTTTTCATGGGAGGTACCAGACGGGAGGGTTTAATGCTTTTCTCTTTTTTTTAAATAAATATGTATAGTTTTTTTTTGTTTTCAGGACGTGAACTCGATAAGGGAATGTTTTTCTTTTTTAAATAAATGTGTAAAATTGTTGCATTTTTTGGGAGGTATAAGATGGAAGGATTTAATGCTTTTCACGTTTTTTTTTTTAAATAAATATGTATAGTTTTTTTAGTTTTCAGAACGTGAGCTCGCTAAGGGAATATTTTTCTTTTTAAAGTAAATGTGTTAAATGCAATTTTCTTCATGGAAAATAAAAGACAGGATGAATTTATTGTTTTTTTTCCTATCTGGTTTAAAAAAGGGAAAATGATAGAGTAACAGATAACAGACAGGCTTGAGCTCTAAAAGTTTCGCTTCTTGAAAGAAGAAAAATTATATAGGATTCAGGGAGGGGTGGATTTATATATATATATATATATATATATATATATATATATATATATATATATATATATATTATATATATATATATACATATACATATATATATATATATATATATATATATATATATATATATTATATATATATATATATATATATATATATATATGATTCAGGGAGGAGTGGATATATATATATATATATGAATAAATAAATAAATATATATATATATATATATATATATATATATATATATATATATATATATATATATATATTCATTTGACGAAGAGCAGACCTAACGCTTCTTTCAAGTAGCCTGATTTATCTCATTCTTAATCAAATGTTTTACCATTGTATGTCTGACTGTATGTACACTCTCTCTCTCTCTCTCTCTCTCTCTCTCTCTCTCTCTCTCTCTCTCTCTCTCTCTCTCTCTCTCTCTCTCTCTCTCATTGTAATCTTATTTGCTCAAATATGAAAGTATCCTTACTCTACTTGGACAACGTAAGAAAATACACATTACATTGTAACCTCAATTCATACAACACTAGATAATAGAATAAATAAGACATGCTGTAAATGCAATTTAACTTACTTTAACCAGTAAAACCACAACCACAACTCCCCTACACGTGAATCATTATTCATATAGGAACTCATTATTTGCTCTTCGTAACAATTAATTATATCTTACAACAAAAAATATTAATAAAATGGTAAACTTTTCTCGGCTAGATGTAGAGACATGTGTAGTACGAGATACAATTTTCATACTTAATACCATAGATATTAAGGGCCATAATAGTTCAACACTCTCCAGGTACCATTCACCAACGTCTTGTATGGATCCTAGTGCATATAGAGTTCATATTAATATTCATTGGACACGGAATATTGAGACGTATTGTTCACTTCGAGAGTCGACTACTGAATAAGCTTTCTAATTCCTAATTTTCTTTTTCTTTTCCGATGCTATACATTTATTAATTTTAATCAAGTTGTAGAGATGAAAGTTATTTTTTGGGACTTACTCCTTTCATACAAATTGTATTTTTAAACACAAATGAGAGTAATTAACTATAATTTTCAGTTTTTCATTCATTAAATCGAACAAAAAGTAGGATGTATTTGTAGAAATTCCATTCAACCATAATTTGTAACTGATTCGTGAATATTTAAGAGGATAAGGAGCCTAACACTGGGAAGAAAATGTACACTATTAGAACATGGAGTTGAAAAAGAGATAGAATTGGAGTTCGAACTCTTGAGTATATGTTTAAGTGCATTTTTAATATTAATGCCAAGGACACCTTATTATTATTATTATTATTATTACTATCCAGGCTACAACCCTAGTTGGAAAAGCAAGATGCTATAAGCCCAAGGGCTCCAACAGGGAAAAATAGCCCAGTGAGGAAAGGAAATAAGGAAATAAATAAATGAAGAGAACAAATTAACAATAAATCATTCTAAAATAAGTAACAACGTCAAAACAGACATGTCATATATAAACTATTAACAACATAAAAAACAGATATGTCATAAATAAACTATAAAAAGACTCATGTCCGCCTGGTCAACAAAAAAGCATTTGCTCCAACTTTGAACTTTTGAAGTTCTACTGATTCAACCACCCGATTAGGAAGATCATTCCACAACTTGGTAACAGCTGGAATAAAACTTCTAGAGTACTGCGCAGTATTGAGCCTCATGATGGAGAAGGCCTGGCTATTAGAATTAACTGCCTGCCTAGAATTACGAACAGGATAGAATTGTCCAGGGAGATCTGAATGTAAAGGATGGTCAGAGTTATGAAAAATCTTATGCAACATGCATAATGAACTAATTGAACGACGGTGCCTGAGATTAATATCTAGATCAGGAATAAGAAATTTAATAGACCGTAAGTTTCGGTCCAACAAATTAAGATGAGAATCAGCAGCTGAAGACCAGACAGGAGAACAATACTCAAAACAAGGTAGAATGAAAGAATTAAAACACTTCTTCAGAATAGATTGATCACCGAAAATCTTGAAAGACTTTCTCAATAAGCCTATTTTATGTGCAATTGAAGAAGACACAGACCTTATATGTTTCTCAAAAGTAAATTTACTGTCGAGAATCACACCTAAAATTTTGAAAGAGTCATACATATTTAAAGAAACATTATCAATACTGAGATCCGGATGTTGAGGAGCCACCGTCCTTGACCTACTTACAATCATACTTGAGTTTTGTTAGGATTCAACTTCATACCCCATAATTTGCACCATGCACTAATTCTAGCTAAATCTCTATTAAGGGATTCACCAACCCTAGATCTACATTCAGGGGATGGAATTGATGCAAAAAGAGTAGCATCATCTGCATATGCAACAAGCTTGTTTTCTAGGCCAAACCACATGTCATGTGTATATAGTATGAAAAGTAATGGGCCAAGAACACTACCCTGTGGAACACCGGATATCACATTCCTATAATCACTATGGTGCCCATCAACAACAACTCTTTGAGATCTATTACTTAAAAAATCAATAATAATGCTAAGAAACGACCCACCCACTCCCAACTGTTTCAGTTTGAAAACAAGGGCCTCATGATTAACACGGTCAAAGGCAGCACTAAAATCAAGGCCAATCATACGAACTTCCCGACCACAATCAAGGGATTTCTGTACAGCATTGGAGATTGTAAGAAGGGCATCACATGCTCCAAGGCCTTTACGAAAACCAAATTGCAAACTAGGGAGTAGATGATTACCTTCAGCAAACCTATCAAGACGTTTTGCCAGAAGACGTTCAAAAACTTTAGATAATATAGGAGTTATGGAAATTGGGCGGTAATCAGTGGGACTTGAGCTACCACTTCTGTATTATAAAACGTATTCACTAGTGTATTGTTACTATTACTATGACATCCTAAGCTACAACCCTAGTTGGAAAAGCAGAATGCTATAATCCCGAGGGCTCCAACAGGGAAAATAGCAGAGTGAGGAAAGGAAATAAGGAAATAAAATATTAGAGAAGTAATGAACGAAAACAGTGATATATATAAAAACTTAAAATAACAAGAGGTAGATATAAAAGACAGAAAGTGCGCCCGAGTGTACCCCCAAGCAAGAGAACTCTACCGTATGACAGTAGTGGACCATGGTACAGAGGCTATAACACTACCCAAGACTAGAGAACAATAGTTTGATTTTGGAGTATCCTTCTCCTAGAAGAGCTGCTTACCATAGCTAAGGAGTCTCTTCTACCCAATCTATACAACGGAGCAAAATTAATATACCTTTATCCATCAGTTCATCTTCGGTAACATTTTCGATATTTTCTGCATATTTCTCTTATAAATTCTTCACTTTGCAAAATCGATCATCATTTGACAATAAATGCAGACGATATAGAGTAGGTGGTCCTCGTTCCTTGTGATATTTGGCAAGAAGTCGAACTTTAGTTGAAGGTGGATATTTCCTATCCTCACTGGGCTATTTTTCCCTGTTGGAGCCCTTGGGCTTATAGCATCTTGCTTTTCCATCTAGGGTTGTAGCTTGGCTAGTAATAATAATGATGATAATAATAATAATAATAATAGTAATAATATTCTTAATATGCAAAGGGTATTTTCTATACAGAATAAAGGATTATGAAACTATAGTCATATCCAAAGATGAAATGAGAAAAATCAAAATAGAGGAGAACAAGAAAGAAGGAGACTTAAGTAACGAAGAGAAAAGATATTACAAAAAAGTATTTTCATGTCTGAATGTAGCTAACATAACCCAACATGAGTGAGTATTAGTATTTTAATGTTAGACTGTAGCTAACATAGCCCGACACGAGAAAACATTAGTATTTTAATGTTAAAATGTAGCTAACAGCAAAATACGAGGGAGTATTAGTATCTCAATGTTAGAATGTAGATAACATAGCACGCTCCGAGTGAGTATTAGTATTTTTATGTTAGAATGTAGCTAACATAGCACAACAAGAGTGAGAATTAGTATTTTAATGTTAGAAAGTAGCTAAAATAGCACGACACGAGTGAGTATTAGTATTTTAATGTTAGAATGTAGCTAACATAGCACAACAAGAAGGAGTATTAGTATTTTAATGTTAGAATGTAGCTAACATAGCACAACAAGAAGGAGTATTAGTATTTTAATGTTAGAAAGTAGCTAAAATAGCACGACACAAGTGAGTATTAGTATTTTAATGCTAGAATGTAGCTAACATAGCACAACAAGAAGGAGTATTAGTATTTTAATGTTAGAATGTAGCTAAAATACCACGACACAAGTGAGTATTAGTATTTTAATGTTAGAATGTAGCTAAGATAGCACGACACGAGTGAGTATTAGTATTTTAATGTTAGAATGTGGCTAACATAGCACAACACGAGTGAGAATTAGTATTTTAATGTTAGAAAGTAGCTAACATAGCACGACACGAGTGAGTATTAGTATTTTAATGTTAGAATGTAGCTAACATAGCATGACACGAGTGAGTATTATTATTTTAATGTTAGAATGTAGCTAAAATAGCACACCCTGAGTGAGTATTAGTATTTTAATGTTAGACTGTAGCCTACATAATACGACACAAGTGAGTATTAGTATTTTAATGTTAGAATGTAGCCTACATAGCACAACACGAGTGAGTATTAGTATTTTTATGTTAGAAAGTAGCTAACATAGCACGACACGAGTGAGTATTAGTATTTTAATGTTAGAATGTAGCTAACATAGCACGACACAAGTGAGTATTAGTATTTTAATGTTAGAATGTAGCTAACATAGCACAACAAGAGTGAGAATTAGTATTTTAATGTTAGAAAGTAGCTAACATAGCACGACACGAGTGAGTATTAGTATTTTAATGTTAGAATGTAGATACAATAGCACGATACAAGTGAGTATTAGTATTTTAATGCTAGAATGTAGCTAATATAGCACGACAAGAGTGAAAATTAGTATTTTAATGTTAGAAAGTAGCTAACATAGCACGACACGAGTGAGTATTAGTATTTTAATGTTAGAATGTAGATACAATAGCACGATACAAGTGAGTATTAGTATTTTAATGCTAGAATGTAGCTAAGATAGCACGACAAGAGTGAAAATTAGTATTTTAATGTTAGAAAGTAACTAACATAGCACAACACGAGTGAGAATTAGTATTTTAATGTTAGAAAGTAGCTAACAGAGCACAACACAAGTGAGTATTAGTATTTCTATGTTAGAATGTAGCTAGAATATCACATGAGTGAAAATTAATATTTTAATGCTAGAAAGTAACTAACACATCACGACACAAGTGAGTATTAGTATTTTAATAATAGAATATAGCTAACATAGCACGAAACCAGTGAGTATTAGTATTTTAATGTTAGAATGCACCCTAATGTAATTTGCTGTATGGAAAACTTATACCACTCAGAAAATACAGAAATAGTTAGCAAATGAGAACATTTTAATTGAATAGCTAAAATGTGTCTTTTAATTGTTTATATATGACATATCTGTTTTGACGCTGTTACTGTTTTTAGAATGATATATTGTTAATTTATTCTCATCATTTATTTATTTCTTTATTTCCTTTCCTCAATGGGCTATTTTTCCCTGTTGGAGCCCTTGGGCTTATAGCATCTTGATTTCCCAACTAGGACTGTAGCTTGGC
>NC_090728.1:58925419-58935419 GCF_036898095.1 Palaemon carinicauda | reverse complement strand
CTGCATTCAAGTAATGCATAACCTTCTTTGCTATGTGTGAGACTTCTTGGCACTCTGTTATTGCCTTCTTCAGAAGCGTGTGAGACCTTCAAATGCACTTGAGATTACCTTCTTCAGACGCTCCATCTTACGGTGATCACTTCCTTCCTAGTAATGACTAAAGCGGGTTTCCACGGTCGAACAGTTCGTCGAACGCAGTTGTCGAACCTGGTTGTCGAACCTGCTTCTCAAACGGTTAGAAGAGATGGAGTCAGCCACAAATGCATAAAGGTTTGTGGACAATGAAACCCCGCCCACAAAAGTCAGGCGAGAACAGACTTTATTCGAACCGTTTGACGAATGTGTTCGACAACCAAATTACCCCTTTCACAAGTTCGAACATCACTTAAAAAACTTGTTTGTCGAACCGCGTTCGAAGAGGTGGAGTCAGCCACAAATGCATAAGGTTTCTGGACAAAGAAGCCCCTCCCACAAAAGTCAGGCGAGAACAGACTTTATTCGAACTGTTTGACGAATGTGTTCGACAACCAAATACCCCGTTCACAAGTTCAAACATCACTTAAAAAACTTGTCTGTCGAACCGGGTTCGACGAACCGTTCGACCCTGTAAACCAGGCTTAAGACTTTACATTTGACAAGATTATTTCAATTCCCTACGACTATGAAAACTCGGTAATCTCCGAAGTGAGGTATAATTTAAAAGATATTTTTTTCATTATAACAATTAATACCATTCACCGCTTTAGACTTTGATCTCTGCTATCAAATTCCATGATTGTCAGAGACACTACTACTCTCCCTCAGTCATCTGAAACTTAATCAGTGAGTCTTGATCCTATGATCACTATATACTTCAAGATTTTATGATAAGATA
The DNA here is from genome assembly GCF_036898095.1 of Palaemon carinicauda. Classification (NCBI taxonomy): domain Eukaryota; kingdom Metazoa; phylum Arthropoda; class Malacostraca; order Decapoda; family Palaemonidae; genus Palaemon; species Palaemon carinicauda. The sequence continues at coordinate 58,934,545 of NC_090728.1, read as the reverse complement.
CTTTTACGTTGATTAAGAAATAGTCATTTTCGTAAAATCCAAAATAGATATAATTCGTCTTAGCTGCACGGAAGCATGTTGAAGATATAATTAAATGTTGTTACTTTTCTTGAAAGATTTTACTTTAATTGTTCATTACTTCTCTTGTAGTTTACTTCCTTATTTTCTTTCCTCACTGGGCTATTCTTCCCCGTTGGAGCCCTTGTAGTTTGTTTCCTTATTCCCTTTCCTCACTGGGCTATTTTTTTCCCTGTTGGAGCCCTCGCTCTGGCTTATAGCATCCTGGTTTTCCAACTAGGGTTGTAGCTTAGCTTGGAATAATAATAATAATAATAATAATAATAAAATAAAAATAATAAAAATAATAATAGAAATAATAAAAATAAAAATAATGAAAAAAATAATAAAAAAATAATAACTATGAAAAAATATTAATAATAATAATAATAATAACAATAATAATAATAATAATAATAATAAAAATAAATAATTATAAATAATAATAATAATAATAATAATAATAATAATAATAATAATAATAATAATAAAAAGTTATCAATTCTATTGGACCTACTGTACAAGGTCTTTTAATAGGCCCATTCACATAGTTTCTGAGGAAAACAGTAAAATGATTCTTTTACCCGAGTTAACATCTTCGTTTACGAATAGCAAATACCATTTTAGAACAGACATTAGGATATTAGTTTGGCAAAGTTATTAGACAGTTCGCTCTTTTTAGAAATGCAACAAGAAGTAAAAGAACCGAATAAAGCAACAAAACAGCAAAATAGATTTTCTATAACAATATCGAAAAAGATAACCTAACCAAAAAAATATAAAGAGGGAAAATTAAAAAAAAATAAACTGGAAACCCAACCAAGCAACAATAACAGCAAAATAGATTTGCAATAACAATATCTAAAAAAAAATTAATCTAACCAAAAAAAAAAAGAGACGGAAAATAAAAGAAAATAAAAACTGAAATAGATTTGCAATAACCATATCACAAAAATTATAACCAAAAAAGAGAGGGATAATTAAAAAAATAAAAACTGAAATAGATTTGCTATAATAATATCTCAAAATAAAATAATAAAACCAAATTAAAAAAGAAAACATATAAAAAAATTAAAACTGAAAACAAGCTAAGACCACATTCTGCAAGGAAGGGAAATGAAAAAAAAAGGCGTAGCAGAACATGGCATTAACATGAAAAAAACACTGCCTCACAAAAGGCCTTGCATGTATATTTATATACAGGGAAGAACATGCATTACGATATTAGTTTGGAAAAAAAAAAGAAAAAAAAGGTTAAATCGAAAAATATAAACTGAAATAGATTTGCTATAACAATATCATAAAAATAATAACCAAAAAGAGAGGGAAAATTGAAAAATAAAAACCGAAATAGATTTGCTATAACAATGTCTAAAAATAAAATATTAACCCAAACTAAAAAAAAAAAACAAAAAAAAAACATAAAACATAAAAACTGAAAAACAAGTTAAGACCGCATTCTGCAAGGAAGGGAAAGGAAAAAAAAGGGGGGTGTAGCAGAACATGGCATTAACATGAAAAAAAAGACTGCCTCACAAAAGGCCTTGCATGTATATTTATATACAGGGAAGGACATACCTTAGGATATTAGTTTGGCGAAGTTATTAGACAATTCACAATCTTAGAAATACAATAAGAAGTAAAATAACCCAATGAAGCAACACTTACAGCAAAATAGATTTGCTACGACAATATCTAAAAAAAAAAAAAAAATAATAATAATTAACCTAACCCCAAAAGAAAGGAAAATTAAAAAATAGAAAACGAGGGAAAATTATATATAACAACTGAAAACCCAATAAATCAACAATATCAGTAAAATAGATTTCCTATAATACCGTAAAAAATAACCAAACCAAAAAAAAAAAAAAAAAGGAGGAAAATTAAAGATTCACAAACTGAAATCAATTTGCTATAACAATATCTAAAAAAAAAAAACCTAACCCCAAAAAAGAGCGGGAAAATTAAATAATAAAAACTGAAATAGATTTGCTATAATAATATCTAAAAAAAGAAATTAACCTAACCGAAAAAAAAGGGAAAAACATAAAACATAAAAACTGAAAAACAAGTTAAGACCGCAGGCTGCAAGGAAAGGAAAAAAAAAAAAAGAAGAGGGGGGGGTGTAGCAGAATATGGTATTAACATGAAAAAAAGACTGCCTCACAAAAAGGCCTTGCATGTATATTTATATACAGGGAGGAGCAATTCCCTCTGAATGAAGCTGAAGAGATTTACGGTTAAGCTCAATGCTTAATCAGGCGGAACGACCCGCAGTGAAGAACTCTCCCGTGATTGGCTGGCCTCCTTCAGCTTGAGCTGTGTACCTTCAATCTTAGGTCGGAGGGTAATTATCGAGCCCGTGGTAAGTGCTGCAGAGAGAGGAACAGTGGAGCTACATTGCTTAAAAAAAAAAAAAAGAAAAAAAAAACCTTAATAAAAATATACTTTTCTCAAAAAAAAAAAAAAAAAAAAAAAAAAAAAAAAAAAAAAAAAAAAAAACTTAATATAAATATACTTTTTTCGGCCGTATTTCAGTAAAATACAGGTGACCGTAGGGCTGGAGAGGGGAACAGTGGAGCTGCATTGCTTTAAAAAAAAAAAAAAAAAAAAAAAAAAAAAAAAAAAAAAAAAAAAAAAAATTCTTCATAAAGATATAGCCTACTGTTCTCAGCCGTATTTCAGTAAAATACAGGTGACCGTAATTTTACCCATACTTTGTTATAAAAAAAAAAAAATTCAAGCCGAAGTTCGTGAAAATATACTGTTCTCAGCCGTATTTCAGTAGAATACAGGCAAACGTGATTTTAATTAAAAAAAAAAAAAAAAATTCTTCATAAAGATATACTGTTCTCAGCCGTATTTCAGTAAAATACAGGTGACCGTAATTTTACCCATACTTTATCATAGAAAAAATTCAAGCCGAAGTTCGGGAAAATATAATGTTCTCAGCCGTATTTCAGTAAAATACAGGCAAACGTAATTTTAATTTATAAAAAAAAAAAAAAATAAAAAAATTCTTCATAAAGATATACTGATCTCAGCCGTATTTCAGTAAAATACAGGTGACCGTAATTTTACCCATACTTTATCATAGAAAAAATTCAAGCCGAAGTTCGGGAAAATATAATGTTCTCAGCCGTATTTCAGTAAAATACAGGCAAACGTAATTTTAATTTATAAAAAAAAAAAAAAAATAAAAAAATTCTTCATAAAGATATACTGTTCTCAGCCGTATTTCAGTAAAATACAGGTGACCGTAATTTTACCCATACTTTATCATAGAAAAAATTCAAGCCGAAGTTCGGGAAAATATAATGTTCTCAGCCGTATTTCAATAAAATACAGGCGACCGTAATTTTAACCATACTTTGTTATTATCTTTTACGGGTTGGTGACCGTAATGGTAAGTGCTGGAGAGAGAAACAGTGGGAAAAAGAATTGATCCGAATTTCTCAGCCGTATTTCAGTAAAATACAGGCGACCGTAATTTTTACCATACTTTGTTATTATCTGTTACTGTTTGGTGACCGTAATGGTGTAAGTGCTGGAGAGAGAAACAGTGGGGGGAAAAATTAATCCGAAATTCTCCATGAATATATAGTTCTCAGCCGTATTTCAGTAAAATACAGGCGATCGTCATTTTTACCCTACTTTGTTATTATCTTTTACGAATTGGTGACCGTAATGGTAAGTGCTGGAGAGAGAAAAAGTGGAGCCACATTACTAAAAAAAAAAAAAAAAAAAATCATCAGAAATTCTCCGTAAATATATACTATTCTCAGCCGTATTTCAGTAAAATCCAGGCGACCGTAGTTTTCTACCATACTTTTTTACTATCTTTTACGAGTTGGTGACCGTAATATAACTCTTTTACGTCAATATATCCTTTTTGGAAACGGAAAATGCCTAACAACATTTATTCCGTTTTTTACAGCATACTTTTAAAAGTGCACGTGTTCTTAAGACAAGACACACGACCTTAATTTCAGTCATTCAAGATTGTGCAATCTAACTCATCTATGAAGATTTTACTCTCAAGTGTAGAAGGTATGTCTGATTTTATTCCAGTAAAAGATAAGTAAATTCAATTTGGATGATTTTAAAATTACACTTTAGAGTGTGAGGCTAAGGACAGGGAAGATAAAATGTGAAGAATGCATTACCGTGATTAAAAACAGTCAAGTAAATGTGTTATCTAGATTAATTTCAAGTTCGTCACCTCTCCAATTAATGGCTATTCAAGCCGGCTAGATTTAATCACATGTAGTTTAAAGGCTTTAAAGGTCGCTCATGAATGGCAGAAGCAAGGGAAAGTGTCATTGCCATATCAAGCAGGACAATGCCCTAGCGACTGCTGACCATATATACTACATATGATCAGCGCCCAAGCCCACTCTCCACCCAAGCTGGGACAAAGGAGGGCCAGGGAATGGCTGTTAATGACTCACCAGGTAGACCAATAGGCTCCCCAAAACCGCCATCCTAAGCTCACTAGGAGGGTGAGGTTGTAGTGACCAACGGATCTAACGAGTATGAACAGGACTCGAACCCCAGTCTGACAATCACCAGTCAGGGACGTTACCAATGTAAACCTACATGACGATTGATATAAAAAGTTACAGTAATTAACCTTTGGATTAAACTATTGCAATTGTTCCTCACAGTTACCAGCAAAAAAAAAGGGTTCTATTTGAATCATCATCATAATCTCCTCCTACGTCTATTGACGCAAAGAACCTGGGTTAGATTTTCCCAGTCGTCTGTGCTATGATCTTTTAATTCAATATCTTTCCATTCATCCTCTCCTACTTCACACTTTATAGTCCTCAGCCATGTAGGCCTGGGTCTTCCAACTATTCTAGTGTCTTGTGGAGCCCAGCTGAAAGTTTAGTGAACTAATCTCTCTAGGGGAGTGCGAAGAGCATGCCCAAACCATCTCCATCTCCCCCTGACCATGATCTCAATTTGAATACCACCTTTTTATTTTTTTGCTTTCAGAAACTCAATTATTCTTTGATGAAGATATTTTTTGCTGCGTATTCATTAATCATTGCATATAATTTCTTTACTATATACTTTATATTATGCTTCTGTTACATAGTATGCTTATTACTATTTCTAGTGTTCACGACCCGTCAAAAATGACGGTTAACACTCGGTTATTTATGCACCCATGACATGCATCTTATCAGGGTATGACTACTCCCCTCCTCTTACAGAGGGACATGTTGAGTTTAGCGCGAAAGGAATATATATATATATATATATATATATATATATATATATATATATATATATGTATATATATATATATATATATATATATATATATATATATATATATACTATATATATATGTATATATACACATATATATATTTATATATATGCATATATATGTTTATATACATATATATTTATATATATGAGTGTAAATATATATATATATATATATATATATATATATATATATATATATATATGTGTGTGTGTGTGTGTGTGTGTACATATATATGAATATACCGTATATATATATATATATATATATATATATATATATATATATATATATATATATATATATATATATATATATATATATATATATATATTACAAGCTACGCTACAACACTAGTTGAAAAAGCAGAATCCTAGAAGCCAAAGGGCTCCAACAGGCAAAAATAGCCCAGTGAGGACAGAATATATGTAAATTAATAAACTATATGTATAGTAATGAACAGAGTAAAATATGTCAAGAACAATAACAATATTAAAACAGATCTTCCTTATATAAACTATAAAAAGAGACTTATGTAAGGCTGTTCAACATAAAAACATTTCCGGTCACTCTCAGCGGCATTGCCAAACGTATAACTACCAGATCTCTTCCCGTCCCATGGGTAGGGGGAAGAGAGAGGGTGTGTGTGTGTTAAAATCTAAATACTTAATCCGTCAATCTTGGCCGGTCGCGTACACTAGTTGTTTATAAATACCGCTTCTAAGAAGATAAAAATAAAATACTCTTCAGCACCTATTTTATAGATAGATTATCAAATCGTTCATTATCCATAGATCATCGCTAAGCCCATATTGTACGAATAAATATCTTCCCCTTAGGGGTCTTTGAGTGGGATTAATGGCACTATCTATATAAGAATGTCAAAGTGGAAATAATAGCGAACTGTCTTTATACGAAGTAGGCGCGTAATGAAGGATATACCACTTTGGATATAAAAGTGCGTAAAAGAACATAGAAGCCTAAGTGAAACCTAGACAAAGCAATTTGCATAGGTTTATAGGTATAATATGGTAAGAAATGATACTTGTGTATCAAGGCTCTGGTATAAAAGAAAAAAAAAAAGTCTCACTAAGAAATAAAGACTAGTCATTATATATTTCCATTTAATTAGGATAAGAAGAGACAATTCCCCATAGAGGAATTAGAATTAGATTGAAGATTAGAATTATATCTTATGGAAGCATTAGAAGAAGTTATCGATTAAAATGGATTAAAATTCCTTTGAGAAGAAAATCTCGAATCTTTTAATTTAGAGGAATAAATGACATAAGAAACTTATCTCTGATGAACAGATGAGAAATCTCTAGCACTCGAACACGGGAAATCAAATCAGTTTTTGATTGCCAAAATTATTCAGGTTCTCCAAATATATTATCGAACGTAGAGAATTAAATTCGTGTGTTTATGGTTATAAGAAAGGGTTATATGATAGAAGATTCCGAATATCTTATAAATGAAAACATAACACCAAAATTTATACTTGTGGGAGTGTACAAATATCTTTCTTGTGGCGAGAGAAATATAGATAACACTTAGGAAAATTGAACAGCAAATGTACAACGTTCTTGTAAAATTTATTCTTAAATTTCATTCAGAATATTTTTAAAATGAAAAGATAATACCCAAATTTATACTTAATTGTGAGTGTACAAATATTTTCCCGTGGCGAGAGAAAAACAGATTTCATTTAGCAAAATTGAACAGCAAATGTACAACGTTCTTGTAAAATTTATTCTTAACTGTCATAAGATAGAAGATTCCGAATATTTTATAAATTGAAAAACATAAAACAAAAATTTATACTTAATTGTGAGAGTGTACAAATAGTTTTCCTGTGGCGAGAGAAATATAGATATAACTTAGCAAAATTGAACATAAAATGTTCAACGCTCTTGTAAAATCTATACTTAACTGTGCTAGTGAACAAATATCTTAGCTATGACGAGAGAAACACAAATTTCATTTAACAAGAATGAACAGCAAATGTTCAACGCTCTTGTAAAATTTATACTTCAATGTGCTAGTGAACAAATATGTTACCTATGACGAAAGTAATGCAGATTTAATTTAACAAAACTGAACAGCAAATGTTCACCGCTTTGGTATAAGAAATTAAATATTTTATTACTGATTAAATAAATAAACACCTTCAAAAAAACACAAAGAATCACAGGGTGAATGTTATGAATATTTATAAATTATCATTTTAATATAAGCCATTTGAATTTCTAAACAGTTGAAATACAGGAAATGCATTGTTACAAAAGGTAAAAGAAAGACAAATATATATTTTGCGCTATATCTTTCATAATTACCTGGATCATTATAATTATACTAGTGTACGCGACCCGTCAGAAATGACGGCTAAATATTTTGATAGATATGCACATACGCACCCCACCTTTCCCCAGAGTATGACTACTCCTCCTCCCCCATACCAAAGGATGGCGAGAGCTAAGCGTGAACGCATATATATATATATATATATATATATATATATACAGTATATAACCAGACACTTGCTCTTTATTATATAGGGGAGAATGTGGAGAAACAATCTTAAAATCATTAACCATCATTACAATTAAAAAATCGCATGAAGTAATTAAACACTTTTCGGAAACCCTTTCAATTAAATATTAACTTAATTTTCAACATAATACGATAGCAAAGATAATATTCATACCTCAGATAAGCTTAGCAAGTAATAATAATAATAATAATAATAATAATAATAATAATAATAATAATAATAATAATAATAATAATAATAATAACAAGAATGACAAAAAGAAGGAAAAGGATGAATACTCGTACCGACACCACGCCATGATGAAAACACGCATATTGCTGTAAAGCCTCTTCTCTCCATATCATCCTTCACCTTATCTCTTGCTATCTCTAATTCTGGGCTTCCCTCTCGATCTTCTCCCACTAACATGTTCCTCCTAAGCTCTCCTCACTCCCTCTCCACCATCCATCTTAAAACATGTGTGTTCACCATAAAAGTACCTTCCATATACGATAAAGTTTCCACCTTCTTTAAAGGTTTAAAGGTCGCTTATGAATGGTAGAGGCAAGGGACAGTGACATTGCACTAGCAAGCATGACAATGCCCTAGAGACTGACCATATATTATATGATCAGCGCCCAAGCCTCCTCTCCACCCAAGCCAGGAGCCTAGCAGTGGCTGCTGATGACTCAGCAGATAGACCTATAGGCTCCCCCAAACCCCCCAACCTTAGCTCACAAGGATGGTAAGGTTGCAGACACTAATGGCACTAACGAGTTTGAGCGGGACTCGAACCCCCGACTGACGATCACCAGGCAGAGACGTTACCAATCAGGCCACAACAACCATTATAGAAAAGAAAGACTTATTAATACCGGTATTCATATGACTGTGCTGTTCTTAATTACCAATTATTCATAGCATACTTAACTTGGAATAAAAGATTTGAATGCAGGTTTTACATGAAATTTGGGAGGAACCTGTTACTGGGAGAACATCGAGAGGGAGGCAGAGAATTAGATGGCGGGTTAAGGTGAAGGATGATATGGAGAGAGGAGGTTTGGTGGAAGAGGAGGCTCTGATAGAGGTATTGGGGAGGGCGCATCAGGCAACCGATGCATTGGTGTAGGAAAAGGATGATATGGAGAGAGAAAAGGTGAAGGATGATATGGAGAGAAGAGATTTGGTGGAAAGAGGATGCCTTTGATAAAAAGCATTGGAGAGGGTTCATCCGGCAACCGACCCCTTAGTGTAG
>NC_090728.1:58917919-58920419 GCF_036898095.1 Palaemon carinicauda | reverse complement strand
AATAATTAATAACAACATTATAGGATTTCAGTTATGATAATAATTATATCCCTTTCAATTACCATCTGAACAATTTATAACATCCTCACCATACAGACACTTCCACGCACCGATTCCTAAACTTTTCCAAAGAGTGGAGAATATGCAGAACACTATTAATTACCCTGTCCTTTTGAAAGGCCATTATGAGTGGAGTTATGCCACACCACGTTAGACAGGGTAACTCACGCGGAAGTGAATTAACCGGAGCAGTCTGCTGCAATAAATGAATCGGGGGTCCCATAAATGCAGGTCTCTTTCCTTCATGGCGTGTATTTGTTTCGTATTTATGATAATATATTCATTAATAAGAAATAATGAGAATTAGTCTCTTCCATACAAATGTATGTTTGACGACTTAGTGAAAAAAAATTACTGAGAGTTACTCCCCCACAAATGTATGTCTGATGATTGTTAGTGAAAAAAATACTGTGAATAATTCCCCAAAAAACGTCTGATGACTTGAAAAAAAAAAATGCTAAGAATATCTCCCCCACAATGTATGTCTGATGACTGTTAGTGAAAAAAATTACTGTGAATAATTTCCCAAAAATGTCTGATGACTGTTGAAAAAAATGCTGAGAGTTACTCCCACACAAATGTATGTCTGATGACTGTTAGTGAAAAAAAATTACTGTGAATAATTCCCCAAAAATGTCTGATGACTGTTGAAAAAAGAAATGCTGAGAATATCTCCCCCACAATGTATGTCTGATGACTGTTAGTGAATAAAATACTGTGAATAATTCCCCAAAAATGTCTGATGACTGTTGAAAAAAATGCTGAGAATATCTCCCCCACAATGTATGTCCTGATGACTGTTAGTTAAAAAAAAAAAAAAAATTACTAAGAATTACTTACCCTAAAATGTATGTCTGATGATTGTTAGTGAAAAAAAAATACAGTGCATAATTCCCCCATAACGTGTCTGATGACTGCTAGTGAAAAAATAAAATGACTGAAAATTACTCCACTAAAAATATATTCCTGAAAAATGTTAGTAAAAAGAAAATTACTGAGAATAATTCCCCAAACCGTATGACTCCAGAATGTAAATGAAACAAATTATTGAGAATTACTACATCAAACTTATGCCAGAAGACAGTGAAAAAAATTACTGATAATTACTCCCCCAAAAAGTATGACGGTAGACTTGAAGAAAAAAACAACTACGGAGAATTGCTCCCCCAAAATGTATGCTTGAAGATTATTAAAAAAAAAAAAAAATAAATAAATTCTTACTAACAATTACTACACCAAAATATATGCCAGAAGACTGTTAGTGAAAAAAATAAAAGGGGGAGGGGGGATTACTCCTCCAGAATGTATGCCTGCTGACTGCTTGTTGAAAAAAAAAAAAAAAATTATTGAGAATTACTACACCAAAATGTATGCCTGAAAAAAAAAATTCTACTGAGAATTACTATGCCTGATGACTGTTAGTGAAAAAAATAAAAGGGGGAGGGGGGGATTACTCCTCCAGAATGTATGCCTGCTGACTGCTTCTTGAAAAAAAAAAAAAATATTGAGAATTACTACACCAAAATGTATGCCTGAAAAAAAAAAATTCTACTGAGAATTACTATGCCTGATGACTGTTAGTGAAAAGAGTGACTGAGAATTACTACACCAAAATGTATGTATGCCTGATGACTTAGTGAAAAAATAAATTACTGGGAATTTCTCCCCCAAGAATGTATGCCTTAAGATTAAGTGGAGAACCTATTTTTTTTACTGAGAACTACTCCCCTAAAAAGTATACTGGAAGATTGCATCAATTCACAAAACTGTTTTTAGTACGAAACATGATCCAGCTGAATATATCTAATAGTATTCAAGATGATTACCGGTATAAAGATTTTAAAAGCCGCTCATGAATGGCAGAGGCAAGGTTCAATGACATTGGCCCACCAAGCAGGACAATGCCCTAGAGACTGACCAAATTATATATATGATCAGCACCCAAGCCCTCTCTCCATCCAAGCTATGACCACGGAAGGCCAGGTAATGACTGCTCATGACTCAGGAGATAGACATATAGGCTTCCCTAAACCCCCATCCTTAGCTCACAAGGATGGTCAGGTTGCAGCGACCATAAGGAACTAACGAGTTTGCGCGGGACTCGAACCCCATTCTGACGTTCAACCGTCAGGGACGTTACCGCATCGGCCACCACAACCCTATTTTGTGGGTTAAACATAAAGTTAAATTGTTACATGCTAACAATCTTGCCAACAATTTATTTTTTATTTCTAAGTAAACCTAACCTAACGATAAAATCATTTCTTTAATATACATAAATAATAAAAATATATATTTATATGAAACCAATTCAATGAAGGTTTTCTTTAGCGTTTTCTCAAACTACCTTTTAAAATATATATTTCTCTCCTTTCGAACCAAAGCCTTGCCTCGAATTAAGAACGTCATTTCAAAAATGGACGATCGAAAAAAGTATTTT
>NC_090728.1:58910419-58912919 GCF_036898095.1 Palaemon carinicauda | reverse complement strand
GTAGATATATATATATATATATATATATATATACACATATATATATATATATATAAACATATATATATATATATATATATATATATATATATATATATAAGTACTTTGCATGAAATATTGTTATATATATATACTTGACGTACTATGCAGACTTCATGATATCTAACAGATATATTTGAAAAATTGTTTATTTCTAAAAAAAATTACAGTAAGTTTTAAAGAAATTCTTATTCTAGATCTGTATATCATTAAAAATATTCGTAAAAACAAAACTTTCTAAAAAAAATTGTCTTTTGTAATTAACTTTTAAACCCCCAAAAAGATATTTGCAAGAACTTTCATTAAAACTAAAATCTTACAATACAGTCAACGTAAAAAAAATGCTACTTTTGTCTATAGTAAAATGAATATTTATTCAATTATTATGATCAAATACAATGTAATGAGACTGAAAGGTGTCCTAGACAACTCATGTTGTATTTCTCATTCAGCCATTCACTTCATGTTAAATATGCTCATTAAGGGAAAATGATTTATTTTGGAAATAAAAAAAAGAGATGAGTTTTCATTAACCGGTTGCATTTATCGCCTTGACATGATTAAAACGTAAATAATGACTCATTGTTCGGCCAGAAGCACCGGATTACACTCCATTGTAAGGCCTGAATGGGACTAAGAGGACACCCGTAATAGCTTTAATCAACATGAAATTGAATTTCTGGCTCGAAATCCTAAATGCATAAGGGATTTGCCTATCACTGATCTTTAGCCTCTAATTCTCACTCCACGTACTATCGCAGATTTCTAATATCAAACCTCTTTTTCTCTCCTCACCCTACCCCCCCCCCCCTTTCCTAAACCCCATCCTTAACACCCCCTTCTCATTTTCTCTCTTGGTGGCCGCAGGTAGCGCTAGTGTCGTGCAGGTGCCGCGAGCCGCTGGCTTAGTCGTGGGCGCCATCTTGTTGCTGGCCTTCATGGGTCAAATTCAGAGCTGACTCCTTGGCGCCCGAAGAAGCAGCATCATCTTCCATCCTTCTCAACATCCTTCTCAAGTTGTTTCGTCTCCAACTGTTCGTTGCCGCTCGCCGATACCTTCGTCGTCTACTCTACCGGAGAAGAACCAAGGAAGGGAAACATGGCAGAAACAACAGATGATTCGGTATTAACTACAGCGGCGACTTCTTTGCTGATGCGTTGTGTATTGTTGCTCGTAGAGAAAAAGCTTTTTATCCAAAATACACTTTTATTTGCGTGTTCTTGATTTTGCGTGTGTTTAAATACTCACTCGTCATATCTGTGTTCATACAAACTTCGCGGTGAGGAAGGACGCTCTTTGCCTTGTAAAAGTGGAAGCTCTATTATTTACAGATCAAAGATTGATATTCACTTTCTTTCATAAACATCTGGATATGAAATCTTGTAAATAAATATCAAAACTCAACACATGAAACCCAAAAAATAAAAATTTAAATTTAAGAAACAAGCTCCTTGACCTAGAATCTCATTCAAAGCACTTATACCCACAGATGTGAAAATACTGTATCAATTACATAAAAAGAAAAAAAAAATCACCATTCGTTGTTTATGACAAGAATATTTCATTGAAGTAATTCAATACTGAACTAAAGTTAATTTTAGACTTGATAAAACCAACTTCATATTGACCTTACTTAGATTATTAGGGTTAATTAATATCATCCTATTGTTATATACAAAGCGAAATATTCCATTTAAAAAAATAATACAGAAAAAAAAAACGTTTTCCATTGCTTATTATTACATAACCATAAAAACTAATTTAAACAATATCTACAACATATTTTATCAATTTGAATTTGCATTAAAAAGTCTAGTTTAAAGACTGCTCATAAATGGCATTGCCTTATCAAGCAGGACAATGCCCAGAGACTGAACATATATACATATTATTACGCCCAAGCCCCTTCTCCACCAAAGCTAGGAACAATAAGGGCCAGGTAAGGACTCCTGATGACTCAGCAGATAGACCTTTAGGCTCCCCTAAACCCCCAATCCTTAGCTCACAAGGATAGTAAGGTGGTAGTAACCAAAGGAACTAACGAGTTAGAGCGGGACTCGAACCCTAGTCTAGTGATCATCAGGCAAGGACGTTAACAAACTGGCCACCAGTTATCCCAGAAATATAATTAAACAGTTTGTAGTTAATCATTTTCCCTACATGAACTTTTCATTGATGATGATGATGATAATCAAAATAATGAATTTACTTGAAAACGCATTAATCATATAAAGGAAAACACTCAGGATGACGAGAAAATTAACTAAGGAAATAATTCACAAATCAAAGAAAATAATCACACACATGTAATTTCATTTATTACAAGCGTCCCAGAAGATCAGCGGCATTTACATTTAAATACAAAAATATAATTGATTCAACTGACATAAAACAACAACAACAACAACAACAAATGCAGCAGTTCCACTCCACAGCAAAACCTAACATCTCAGACATAAC
>NC_090728.1:58900419-58905419 GCF_036898095.1 Palaemon carinicauda | reverse complement strand
CAGATTGAACATGTGTAATAAAATGTATTTCATAGACCTTCATTATTTTCCCCTTATACAATAAATATATTTGATACTGTGAATTTAGCTATATTACGAAAGCTATTGATATTTGCTTCATGGTTATGATAATGATATCTAATTACTCGTTAATTACTCGTGCATGAGATAATTGCTTACCATGCCATCTTTGATAGGAAACCAAACATACACCATACTAAGAATAAAAATACCATTATAATAAATTTATATTTCACTTTTAATACAGATACTCTTGTTAAATATATTATGAAAAGTGAATGAGATTCCTTAATCAAAAGATTAAAAGCTCTGTTATCTTTTTATACAACTGAAAATATAATAGATGGATAAGCAAATTTCTTAAAATTAAAAAAAAAAAAAAAGTTGCTATAGTAAGGAAAGAAATAGAAACATGAAAATATGCTTAAATGTCTAAAATGTATGATGGGAAGAAGTACCTTTGTTTTATTGGTATTTGACTCATAAGGAAATAAAATTACTGATACATACATACATATATATATATATATATATATATATATATATATATATATATATATATATATATATATATATATATATTGTAACAAACTTTACCGGGAATTTTGGTTAATTTATCTTAATTGATAAAGTAATATTTTGAGTGTCACCTAAAGTCACTTTAATTTAATTTTCTTTTCATCGCCATCTAGTGGTTGATGTATTAGGCTAAGATTGGTACGTCACCCATGGAATGTTTTGTTTTGTTTTCCATGTTGACTGTTTGGGAGTGTTGGGCGAAGTGACGAGGGACCTTTTATTGGAGGTAAAGGGAAGTGAGGAAATAGCTGCCATCTTCAAACTTGAAGATCTCACCGTGAGTTGGCTCTTCAACCGCTGGAGATTATTAGTGGGAATGATCCAGTGTCTTCAGTGAAGGAGGCGGTGGAGGATTTTGATCGCCGCCTTTGGAGGAGCAACTCAGCAGCAGTTAAATGCTATCACTTTCTCCTGTACATGGTGAGGGTTTGCTGTAATTGTGTGTTACCAGCGGGGAGAAGGACTCTCCACGGACTAGAATCCATCACTACTGTACCCGTTAAAGCTGAGACCTATCTTCCTTTTGGTAAGGGTAGTGATTTTGGTTTGCCTCCATTTCATCTCTGAAGGAGTAGAGGACGGCGCCTTTAGTGATTGTTCACCGCTGTTTGTGTTGCACTACGCGGTTAGCGTAAACAAGGTCTCGTCCATGATTGGTCTCCTGACTTTATTCGTCTCTGTGAAAGCCTACATTAGGAGTATTTTTATTTCCGTGTTAATGTAGGTTAACTATTAATGTGATTTATGTGTATTGTGGGGATGGGAAGTTTTGTCTAGATTTGTATAAAGAGGGGTAGAGTTAAGGTTCCGAGACTTTCTTGCTCTTTTCTATCAGTCAATGTAATTGTGTAATTTGTCGGGTGAATGGTAGGTTGCGAGGTTATTCTTTCCTTTTACTGTTGTCTTGCCTTTCCGTGTCGTTGTTTGATGAATGGGTCCTATATGTGTTTGTTGTACTGTGCTTGTGGTTTGATATCTTCTCATTTAAAGTGATTTTCTGTGTTATTTTGTTTGTAAATAAATATTCAATATGACTCTTGCAGTGTTTTATGATTACCCACTCCTTTAATATCACTGTTACATATTATTGCTAGCTCTGGCTGTGAAGAAAACTTAAAGAACTTGGCCCTCAATGGGTCCGTGCGTAACATTTGGCGACCTTGCCAGGATCCTGTAAAACTAGTATTTTCAGGATCCCCAGAGCGTATGTAATTGTATGTAAACAAATAGTGAAGGAGGTGGTAATTATCAGTTTCGCTAGTGATATTTCTTCGACAAAATGACTGATACAGAGGAAGTGGCTGGGTTTAATGTTTCGGAGTTTTTCCATAGTCCTGATTGGGAGGAGAAGATAGGTGATCTTAGTAAGAGCCATTTAATAATAATTGGTGAATATATTGGGTTGCCTATTGTCGCAGGTGTGAAGAAAGGGAGTTTGTTGCTTCAGGTAATGAAGGCTATGCAAGGTAGAATAGCAGGTCCTAGTTTAGCTGAACCAGAGTCAATTAAGGATAAGATAGCTTTGCAAAAGATAGAAATGGAAAAGTTGAAGTTACAGTTAGAAATGGGTAAGACTGAAGTAGCTAATAGGGAAAGAGAGAGGTTTCATGAGAGGGAACAGGAGAAGGTTAGGTTAGATCAGGAAAGAGAATTGGAAATTAGGAGAATGGAACATGAATTACAGGTACTTCGGCTGAAGCGACCAGAAGCGGAAGATAGGTTTAATATTGGCAGCGCAATTAAGCTGGTACCAATATTTAATGAATCCGATGTCGCAGAATTTTTCTCTGCATTCGAAAAATTAGCGAGGAAACTGAGTTGGCCGGAATCAATGTGGACTACCTTAGTTCAATGCAGATTGATCGGTAAGGCACAGAAGGTTTATGCAGCGCTAAGTGAAGAGACTAGTGCAGAGTACGAACAGGTCAAAGAGATAATATTGAAGGCTTATGAACTGGTACCGGAGGCGTACCGTCAACGTTTTCGTAACTTGCGTAAACTGTATAATTGCACATTTGTTGAATTTGCTAGAGAGAAAGTAAGTGCGTTTTTAGATTGGTTAAAAGCGAAGGGTGTTAATGATTTTGAAAGTTTAAAGGAACTAATATTAATTGAGGAATTTAAAAATCACATTGGGATGGAACTTAAAGTACATTTAGAAGACTTGAAATTGGAAACTATAGAAGCTGTAGCAGTTGCTGCGGACGAATATACTTTATCGCATAAGTCAGTAAATCGTTTTTCATCGAGACTCGATAAATGGGATAAAGGTAAGAAGGGCGAGAAAGCAGCGGTAACGTCTGGTAAGTCGGATGGAGGGAGTTCTCCAAAGAAGGCAAAGTCATCACCAAGTAGGGGTGGAAGTGAAATAATTTGTTTTTTCTGCAGGAAAAAGGGCCATGTTAAGGCTGATTGTACTGCCTGGAAAGGGCAGGGTAAGTCAAAGCCGGTAGGCTTGATTGGTAAGGTTGCTGGGAGCAGGTCCCAGGTAAGTAGTTGCTTCAGTAAGTACGTCGCAGAAGGCGAGGTTTTCGCTAAAGACCGGTCAGGGTCTGGAAGGCGGGTGAGAATACTACGGGACACTGGCGCGGCCCAGTCGGTAATCTTACGGTCCTCATTGCCCTGGGACTTCAGAGAGGAGGAGCCAGAGTATGTAGTATTAGGTGGATTTCCTAATACGGTAGTAGCGTGTCCTCTGGGTGAGTTTTGGGTAGACTCAAGGTGGATTAATGGACCTATGAAGTTGGCAATGGTGGATGTATTACCCATAAGCAATGTTGATATTGTGTTGGCTAACGATATAGAGGCAGGTACGGTATGTGATTGCCCGGTTGTGCAATGCAGGTATGCTGACCCCGTTAGTGAAGTTGAACCGGTAATGGTTGTGACTCGCTCGGCAGCGCATTCATCTGGGATAGAGGATGAAGGGTTAGGCTTGGATAGTCTAGAGGAACTGTCAGAGGGAGGGGTTTCTGGGTTAAGTGCTTCTGCAAGTCCTAGTCTGGTCTCTGAGTGGGATAGCTCAGTAGGGTGGGATAGGGAATCACTTAGGTTAGCTCAGAAGGAGGAGTTTGGAGAATTAGGAGTGGAGGTAGACTCTGATTTGAGTAGACCTCGGTATCTGTGGGAAGACGGCATCCTACTGAGGGTGAGTAGGTCAACTGTGGTTCAGTCTGATGATTGGGAGGTAAGGAAACAGGTGGTAGTGCCCCATAAATATAGGGACAAGATTTTATGGTTGGGACACGAGGATGTGTTCGCAGGTCATTTTGGAACTGGAAAGACTTTTAGGAAAATTGCTGAACACTTTTATTGGCCAAAGATGAGATCTGAGGTAAAAAGGTTTGTTAATTCTTGCAAAACTTGTCAACTGGTTGGTAAACCCAATCAGAAAATCCCTAAGGCACCTTTAAAACCAATTCCAGCAGTAGGGGAACCTTTTCAGGAAATTTTGATTGACATTGTAGGCCCATTGCCTAAAACCAGCAGTGGTAATCAATATATACTAACTATAATGGATCGAATGTCTAGGTACCCGGAAGCAGTGCCCTTGAGGAGTTTTAAGAGTAAGCAGGTCATCAATGCATTAACAAACTTCTTTTCCAGGTTTGGTTTGCCCAAGACGATTCAATCTGATTGCGGGACTAATTTTACAAGCAAAGATTTTTGTAAAAGTTTACAGGAGTTGAAGGTTCAACATATCAGGTCATCGCCTTACCATCCAGAAAGCCAGGGACAGATTGAGCGGTTCCATCAGACGCTGAAATCCATGTTAAAAAAATATTGTGGAGATAATCCGGGAGGATGGGATAAAGTTCTCCCGTATTTACTTTTTGCTTTTAGGTCTGTACCAAGTGATGTAATGGGTTTCACCCCCTTTGAATTAGTTTTTGGTCACAAGGTAAGGGGTCCCTTGGATGTGATAAGAGAGAGTTGGGAGGGGAGTCACCCTAACGTAAGCTTGATAGAGTTCTTGAGAGAGTCCAGGAGTAAGTTAACTAAGGCATGGGAATTTGCTAAGAATAATCTAGTAATTGGTCAGGGGAAGATGAAGGAAAAGTACGACGTAAAGACCAGAGTTAGGGAATTTCAGGTTGGAGATAAGGTACTTGCTCTGCTGCCAATTCCAGGAAATCCCTTAACAGCAAAGTTTTCAGGTCCATGGAAGGTTGCAAAGGTAGTTAGTAGTCTCAACTACCTGATAGAAACACCAGACAGGCGACGTAAGTATCAACTATGCCATGCAAATATGTTGAAGCCTTTTGTTGAGCGTGTGAGTAAGGAACCCATCTTATTACTCAATAGGGTTGAACCCAATGTTTTAGGTCTCAGCATTGATATGCCATGGCCCAGAAATAATCAGGAAATGCTAAGTAATTTGTCTGGGAATTTGCTCTATC
>NC_090728.1:58895127-58899919 GCF_036898095.1 Palaemon carinicauda | reverse complement strand
AATATTTTAAGAGCAGTAACAACAATTAAAATAAACATTTCCTATATATACTCTAAAAAAACTTTAACAAAATAAGGGGAAGAACCATACACAGAGTTGACTATGTTACCATTAGTGTACGACCCAATATTTCTGCATAAAATATTAAAGGACAGGAGGAAAGGTATATTGGTCCACTTACTTCACTCCGCCCGTGGATGATTTTGGTCGCCAATTTGTGACTCTAAAATTTCGGATATTTTGACTGTCGTTTTGCTAGAAAGGGTTTCAAGACTTTTAGGTAATAATAATTTTTTTTTATTATGTTAATATTAATAATAATAATTTAATTTTGATTGTTCATTACTTCTCTTGTATTTTCTTGTTTCCTTGTTTCCTTTCCTCCCTGGGCTATTTTTCCAAGTTAGAGCCCAATGGCTTTATAATATTCTGCTTTACACAATAGGATTGTAGCATTATTGATAATAAATAATAATAATATTATGAGATTATTATATTTTATATTAGTTGTTCATTATTTCTATTACAATTTATCTATTTCCTTGTTTCCTTTCCTCCCTGGGCTATTTTTCCATGTTAGAGCCCATGGGCTTCTAGCATCCGGCTTTACCAAATAGGGTTGTAGCTTAACTAGTAATAAATAATCTTGTATTTTTATATTTTCTTGTTTCCTTTCCTCAGTGGGCTATTTTTCTTTGTTGGAGCCCAATGGCTTTATAGCCCTCAGCTTTACCAAATAGGGTTGTAGCTTAACTGGTAATAAATAATAATAATAATAATAAAAATAATAATAATAATAATAATATGAGATTATTCTATTTCCTTTTAATTGTTCATTACTTCTCTTGTATTCTTTAAAATCCTTGTTTCCTTTCCTCCCTGTGGTATTTTTCCCTTCTTGAGCCCAATGGCTTTATAATATCCTACTTTTTCCAAATAGGGTTGTAGCTTAGCCAGTAATAAATGAAATAATAATAATAATAATAATAATAATAATAATAATAATAATAATAATAATAATAATAATAATAATAATAAGAGATTATTATATTATATTTTAATTGTTCATTTCTTCTCTTGTATTTTTTCATTTACTTGTTTCCTTTCCCCCAGGGCTATTTTTCCCTGATGGAGCCCATGGGCATATAGCATCCTGCTTTTCCAAGTAGGGTTGTAGCTTAGCTAGTAATAAAAAATAATAATCTTACGAGATTATTTTATTTCATTTTAAGTGTTCATTATTTCTCTTGTATCTTTTTAACTAATTGTTTCTTTCCTCCCTGAGCTATTTTCCCCTACTGGAGCCCAATGACTTTATAGCATCCTGCTTTACAAAATAGGGTTATAACTTAGCTAGTAATAAATAATAATCTTGTATTTTTATATTTTCTTGTTTCCTTTCCTCAGTGGGTTATTTTTCTTTATTGGAGCCCAACGGCTTTATAGCCCTCAGCTTTACCAAATAGGGTTGTAGCTTAACTAATAATAATAATAATAATAATAATAATAATAATAATAATAATAATAATATGAGATTATTACATTCTATTTTAGTTGTTCATTACTTCTCTTGCAGTTTATCTATTTCCTTGTTTCCTTTCCTCCCTGGGCTATTTTCCCCTACTGGAGCCCAATGACTTTATAGCATCCTGCTTAACAAAATAGGATTGTAGCTTAGCTAGTAATAAATAATAATCTTGTATTTTTATATTTTCTTGTTTCCTTTCCTCAGTGGGCTATTTTTCTTTATTGGAGCCCAATGGCTTTCTAGGCCTCAGCTTTACCAAATAGGGTTGTAGCTTAACTAGTAATAAATAATAACAATAATAATAATAACAATAATAATAATAATAATAATAGCATGAGATTTCTATTTCATTGTAATTGTTCATTACTTCTCTTGTATTCTTTTAAATCCTTATTTCCTTTCCTCCCTGGGCTATTTTTCCCTGCTTACCAAAATAGGGTTGTAGCTAAACTAGCAATAAATAATAATAATATTATAGGATTTCCCTTCGTTATGATAATAATTATATACCTTTCAATTACCATCTGAACAATTTATAACATCCTCACCATACAGACACTTCCACGCACCGATTCCTAAACTTTCCAAAGAGTGGAGAATATGCAGAACACTATTAATTACCCTGTCCTTTTGAAAGGCCATTATGAGTGGAGTTATGCCACACCACGTTAGACAGGGTAACTCACGCGGAAGTGAATTACCAGGGGCAGTCTGCTGCAATAAATGAATCGGGGGTCCCATAAATGCAGGTCTCTTTCCTTCATGGCGTGTATTTGTTTCGTATTCATGATAATATATTCATTAATGAAAAATACTGAGAATTACTCTCTCTCTCTCTCTCTCTCTCTCTCTCTCTCTCTCTCTCTCTCTCTCTCTCTCTCTCTCTCTCTCTCTCTCTCTCTCTCTCTCTCTCTCTCATACAAATGTATGCCTGACGACTTGAAAAAAAAATGATTGAGAATTACTCCCACACAAATGTATGTCTGATGATTGTTAATGGAAAAAATACTGTGAATAATTTCCCAAAAATGAGTCTGATGACTTGAAAAAAAAATACTGAGAATAACTCTCCCAAAATGTATGTCTGATGACTGTTAGTGAAAAAAATTACTGTGAATAATTCCCCAAAAATGTCTGATGACTGTTGAAAAAAAAAATGCTGATAATTACTCCCCCACAATTCATGTCTGATGACTGTTAATTAAAAAAAAAAAATATATATATATATATATATATATATATATATATATATATATATATATATATATATATATATATATATATATATATATATATATAAAGAATTGCTTATCCTAAAATATATGTCTGATAATTGTTAGTGAAAAAAAAATACAGTGCATAAATCCCTCAAAATGTGTCTGATGACTGCTAGTGAAAAAATAAAATGACTGAAAAATTACTCCACTAAAAATATATACCTGAAAACTGTTAGTAGAAAGAAAATTACTGAGAATAATTCCGCAAACCGTATGCCTGCAGACTGTTAATGGAAAAAATTATTGAGAATTACTACACTAAATTTATGCCTGAAGACAGTGAAAAAATTACTGATAGTTACTCCCCCAAAATGTATGACGGTAGACTTGAGGAAAAAAAAAACTACGGAGAATTGCTCCTCCAAAATGTATGCCTTAAAAAAAAAAAAACTGACAATTATTACACCAAAATATGTGCCTGAAGACTGTTAGTGAATAAAATAAAAGGGGGGGGGGGGATTACTCCCCCAGAATGTATGCCAGCTGACTGCTTGTGAAAAAAAAAATAAATAAAAAAAAAATTGAAAATTAATCCCCCAAAATGTAAGCCTGAAGACTGATAGTGAATAAAAAAAAAATACTATTAATTACTAAACCAAAATGTATGCCCGAAGACTTAGTGAAGAACCTTTTTTTACTGGGAACTACTCCCCTAGAAAGTATACTGAAAGACTGCATCAATTCACGTAACTGTGTTAGTACGGAACATGATCTAGCTCATTGGTTCCCAGACTGGGGGGCGTGAGGACGATACAAGGGGGGCGTGAAGTCATTTGCTCGAAATTACTTGTTTAAAAGAATAATAACATTATTAAAAGAACAAATATCTGTCATTACATACATGCATCCATCTCACTAAATTTGACCAGAAATTGTTCCTTAGTCTCATAAGTATTTCCAAATATTATATGCCATGTTTTCAAACTATCTATTCTTAAAATTTCAACTCAATTTTGCCAATTTGCTAATGTTCAAACTTTTTTTTCGCTCACTTTGAACCAAATGTTTCGTTTTTAGTTACTGGAATGTACTATTATTTGTTTGAGTGGCTTTCATTATCAAAATGTAATACAAACAGAAATCTGTTTTCCTGTACAATGCTAGGAAATAAATGTAAGAATCATTTCATATAAAAAAAAAAAGAGGAGTGGGGGCGTACGGGTCTACTGGAAGCAAAAAGGGGGCGTCAGGTAGGATAGTTTGGGAACCACTGATCTAGCTGAATATATTTAATAGTATTTAAGATGATTACCGGTTTTAAAGATTTTAAAGGCCGCTCATGAATGGCAGAGGCAAGAGACAATGACATTGCCCTATCAAGCAGGACAATGCTATAGAGACTGACCATATTATATATATGATCAGCGCCTAAGATAAGACCACGGAGGGCCAGGCAATGGCTGGTGATGACTTGGCAGATAAACCTATAGGTTTAGCTCACAAGGATGGTCAGGTTGCAGCGACCAAAGGAACAAACACATTTGAGCGGGACTTGAACCCCAGTCAGGCGTTCACCAGTCAGGGACGTTACCGCATCGGCCATCACAACCCTATTTTGTGGTTAAACTTAAAGTGAAATTGTTATATGCTAACAATCTTCCCAATAATTTATTGTTACTTCTAAGTAAACCTAACCTAACGATAAAAACATTTCTTTAATATACATAAATAAAAAAATATATATATATTTATATGAAACCAATTTAATGAAGGTTTTCTTTAGTGTTTTCTCAAACTACCTTTTAAAATATATATTTCTCTCCTTTCTAACCAAAGCCTTGCCTCGAATTAAGAACGTCATTTCAAAAATGGACGATCGAAAAAGTATTTTCATTTCTTAAAGAAAATACTATAATTTTCGATATTTACTTTAGCTCCAGTTTTTCTTATTCGGCAAATATCAAAACTATTGTTCAGGTTTTATCCAACAAATACCTGTGTTTGTGTTATCACAAATAAATATAAGGATTCTACGAACTGGATAACG
>NC_090728.1:58890127-58892627 GCF_036898095.1 Palaemon carinicauda | reverse complement strand
TTGTTGTCAGGTGTATGAGGAAAGATGAGAATATGTAAGGAATAGGCCAGACTATTCAATGGATGTGTAGGCAAAGGAAAATTGAGCAGTAACTAGAGAAGGATCCAATGTAGTACTACCTCAACTGTTGGCTAGTGCCCTAGCCAACCTATTTCCTAAAGAAATATAAAAATTTTAAAGGAGTAGTATAGAGTTAAAGAAACACTATTAATCCAGATATCTAGATGTTGAGGGGCCGCTGTCCTTGACCTACATACAATTGTTCTTCGAGTTTTGCTAGGTTTCAACTTCATGCCTCATAAATTCCACCATGTACTAATGTTGACTAGATCTCTGTTAAGGGATTTAGCAACAGCAGATCTACATGCAGGAAATGGAATTGAGGCAAACAGAATAGCTTCATCTGCATATGTAACGAACTTGTTTTCTAAGCCAAACCACATATCATGTTTGTATAGTATGAAAAGTAATGGGTCAAAAACACTACCCTGAGGAACACCAGATAACACATTTCTATACTCACTATGGTGTCCATCAACAACAACTCTTTGCAATCTATCACTTAAAAGTTCAATAATTATACTAAGAAAATATCCACCTACTCCCAACTGTATATATACATACTTGTTTATACATATATATACTGTATACATATATATGTATATGTGTGTATATATATATATATATATATATATATATATATATATATATATATATATATATATATATATATAATCTTATTTCAACACGATGATTGACTATACAATTCAATTACCAACGATATTTCAAAGTACGAACAGCTATTGATGCTTAACAAACAACTCTGTCACAGAAACCATAATTCAGCTTTGCTCATGTGATCTCACAGGTTCTTCTCATTCCATGTATCACTTTAAAACCTATGTCCCTGACTCATGTAGCTTGGCCATGGCCTCTATTCAACAACTCAAAGTACTACAAACTAATGGCTGTAATTTCTTGATCCACAGGTACCCCATCACTACCTGGTTCCCATAAAGTCCACGACCTACGCCAACGGCCTGGTGCAGACGCGCCTCGGACTGAAATTCGAAGTGAGCAGGAGTCACTTTCGGAACGGCGAGATGACCCTGCGATGCTCGGCCCAGGTCTCCTCCTTCTATCGCAAGACCCAGCAACACAGCGTCGACGGTCAGCTCACTTATAACGTTCCTGTTATGGAGTCAAGGGATCTCGCCGCCTATTCCGGTGAGCTGTGACGGAAAAGGGCTGTTAGGTCTGATAGGAAGAGGTTAGGGAGGAAAAGATAGTTAAGAAGAGGGAAAATATATTACTCGTTAGGGAATAAAAGATAGTTAAGAAGAGGGTAGATATATTACTCTAGTGTATAGAATATGAGGATTTGTTTACAAATGATAGATTGGTAAATAAGGAATGGCGTTCGCGAATAAGGAAAATAAGAAATGGCGTCCACGAATATGTAAAATTAGAAATGGCGTCAGCGAATTGGAAAAAATGAGAAATGGCGTCCGCAAATAAGGAAGAGAGATAGCATCCGCGAATAGAGAAAATTAGGAATGGGGTTCGCGAATAAGGAAAATGAGAAATGGCGTGCGCGAATAGGGAAAATGAGAAATAGCGTCCGCGAATACAGAAAATGAGAAATGTAATCCGCGAATAAGGAAAATGAGAAATGGCGTCCGCGAATAAGGAAAATGAGAAATGGCGTACGCGAATAAGGAAAATCAGAAATGGCATCCACGAATAAGGAAAATGGGAGATGGCGTCCGCGAATAATGAATGTTAGAAATGGCGTTCGCGAATAAGGGAAGTGAGAAATGGCGTCCGTGAATATAAGATCGGAGTGTATGAAATGGAATATAGATTACATGACATAAGATCCAGAAATGGATTCAAACTTAGATTTATTTTTAGTTTTACTTATTACGTAAAGTGCCATGCATTCGGATTTCTTGTGCCACTGCAAAGAATTGATTGACACATATAAGAGAGATGAAATATTTCAAATTTGGAATGAATGGCTGGTTGACTGATTATAGACTGGATGAAACATTATTCCCAGACTTTAGATATCAGGGAAAATGGTCCAATCGAAGGATTAGGTAAAAATTAATAACTACTTGATATACTAAATATACAAAACGATGGTGTGTGTGATTGATGGGCTAAGAAAATTTGCAGGTAAACACTGCCATAAAAAACAATAAACAGACCGGCGTGGAAGGACATGTCTGAGACCTTTGTCCTGCAGTGGATTAGAAACGGCTGATAATGATAATATGTGGTGTGTTTTGCTAGATATAGAACATGTTGGTTTCGTTATCAGATAAGGGTGACAAGAAAAGTTCCATTTATCGTCAAGTACTGAAATGAATACGATACTTGATTTCAGATACAAAGTAATAAAAATCAGAGTGAGATAAAAAATATTTCTGGAACGGGAGAGTATTTCAAAATTATCGTAGCTGTTATAAAGTAAGTAAGAACTAGGTTGGTAGCG
>NC_090728.1:58867627-58885127 GCF_036898095.1 Palaemon carinicauda | reverse complement strand
GGGCCTATTTTTCCATGACGTCACCAAGGGGTGGGGCCTATTTCGCCTGGAATCTCTGCGGTGAATATACAGAAACAAGGAGGATTCAAGGATCATAAAGAATCCAAGTGAATTTTTTGTTAATAGGTATCCTCCATAGAACTTCATTAGTGTGATGAATATAATTGACTTTTCATCGCTTTGTAAATAATGTAAGAAAATAAGCCACTGAATCCTTATTTTACTGAATTAAAGGTGCGTTTCCTATCATAAGACCCATTCAACCTTTGTTTAATACCATTCAGATCTTTATCTTGGAAAGTGATAAATGTAAAATAAAACGCACGTCATTGCGTATTTCATGAAAATAAAATTTCCAGAGGCTTTTCTTTACCTTTTCTAGTTTACATAGAAGTTTTTTGTAACAATAAAAAAAATGAGAACATGAAATATCTATGTGATGGTACTGTACATCGTACGCTTTGCTGTTCTAATCATTTTGATTTTACTCTGTGAAAACAACCTGGAAATACTTCAGTAATTCTCAGGTTCTTATGAGCTTTTCGGTGCTCCAGCGATCGATGTCTCTCTGTACTGGAAACTGTTAATAGGAAAGATAAAAGAAGAGAAAGAATGGGAAGTGGAGATCAAGAACTGAAATTGCATGAGTGTCCGTAGGATAACAAAAGGAACAGGAATGCGAAACAGTACAGTGAAAGTCACGTAGATAGTAAGGACTTGTGAAACGGATTACCTGACAACGGATTTTCCTTATTTCCAAAAAACTGTGAATGACAATACAATTGAATACAGACTTCAAGAAAATGTAGTTATAGTAAGAATAATTTCTCAAAGTTCAAGCAGTTACTTACCAGTGTAGTGCGCCTATGTACATCCTGTGATGACTGGTGGATGATTGATTGATTTTAAGCTTTCTGGCATTGAAGATCAGTGGTTGTCACATGAGTATGACATAGTATATAGTCATCTAATGTACTGCTTATGAAGGCCTGGTAACAAAATCTTTCTTGGACATATATGAAAAAATACATTCAGAGTAAAATAGTTGTATATTTCAGTTTTAGATGCAATGGTTAAGAAAATCGTACGGTGAAATACGAGATTGTTCGACATGAGATAACAGCTCTTTCTACTACTGAAAATGTGATTGACTGAAGTATCTGTTGCAAGACAAAGTAACTAGATTGATGCCCAATGCTAACATTGCGTCATGATGCAATTTTAGAAGCGTTGAAAAAAACCTCCGTTTAAAGAGTCAGTCTGAACAATACTATGACAATTTTGAACTTACTATAAAGACGGTTTCTTGAATTGTTATAGCAATATTGAAACTGATATTATAAATTAACAGTTTTGTTGTGAAAGTAATATAAGACTATGACGTAACACGAATGTTGCCAGATATGAATTAAATGTAATAAGCAAAGTTGCCAGATAGGAATTAAATGTAACAAGCAAAATTGCCAGAGATGTATTAAATGTAATAAGCAAAGTTGCCAGATATGAATTCAATATAATATGCTTAGTTGCCAGATATGAACTAAATGTAATAAGCACAGTTGCCAGATATGAATAAATGTAATAAGCGAAGTTGACAGATATGAATTACATGTAATAAGCGAGGTTGCCAGAAATGAATTAAATGTAATAAGTAAAGTTGCCATATATGAATTAAATGTAATAAGCGAGTGTTAAAAGCGATTCCGAAGGCGCCTATATGGGCAATATGGCCACTCTAGGAGATCTCTCTACGCTTAAGGGTAAAATAGATGTTCATCTATGATACATAAGTGTTACCTATATGATATTAGCCTATCTTATTTCTTAGGCCGGCGACAGAAACTGAATACTTATAGTAACCTTGGCCCGTCACTAGACGAAAGTTCCTCTGAAAGTTGAACCTAAAGTGACTTTTGCATGACACTACTTATGGCTTGCATCAGTCTTCGCGTTTGATTAGATAACAGGGAAGTCATTCGCTTCTAGATCAAGAGTTTCTATGCAGCCTAAGAAATATGACAGGCAGTTTCTAACTACATAATGTAACTGTTGGGGATGCCCTTTTTCAGTCCATCCCTAATACTTGTACGTAAAGATGTTCTGCTTAACATATCCTTATTATTGATTCAGAGCAGATTGGATATATATGTATAGCTCTCTATAGGACACAGTTACAGAAAACGAATTTCTTTTAACAGCGACCCATTTTCCCTCTTTTCTCTTGCTCTTTAGAATCGCCCTTTCATATAGAATCTAATATCAGAATACAGTAGAACCTATTCTGCTCTTAAAAGTTGCTGCACGGATTCCGGGCGAAATAAGTCCCACCCGTTGATGACGTCATAGCCAATCACGTGGTCTCCCACGTTAGGTCACAATACATCCCGACGCGGGAGGCACCCTGATTCTCTATGACATCACCAGGGGGTGGGGCTTATTTTGCCCGGAATCTCCGCGGCTATTATAGTCATTTCTATTCCATGCGAATAGTTACTTCAACAAATCAGCCCTCAGTATCCTAAACATGATATTTCTGAACAGTAATTGTGTCGATAGAGACCTTCAGAAACAGCATTGTTTTTATAATCTTTATTTCCCCATAACTATGGCTCGTACCCTGACTATTCTTAGACAGGCTGACTTTATATTCCCCCAGAATGGTTATGTGTCATCTATGGCCATGGTTTTACTGTGTTTTTTGCTCTCTTGACAGAGCACTTCCATGAGCTTTAGGCTTGTGTTAAATCACTTTTTTGTCGTTAACATAATGATGATGATAAAACATAAAGGTGCCGCGTTTTGAAGAAACTGATGGTGCCATGAGTACACTATATTAAAATGACATTATTTAAAAATCTCCAGATTGAACATGTGTAATAAAATGTATTTCATAGACCTTCATTATTTTCCCCTTATACAATAGAAATATTTGATACTGTGAATTTAGCTATATTACGAAAGCTATTGATATTTGCTTCATGGTTATGATAATGATATCTAATTACTCGTTAATTACTCGTACATGAGATAATTGCTTACCATGCCATCTTTGATAGGAAACCAAACATACACCATACTAAGAATAAAAATACCATTATAATAAATTTATATTTCACTTTTAATACAGATACTCTTGTTAAATATATTATGAAAAGTGAATGAGCTTCCTTAATCAAAAGATTAAAAGCTCTGTTATCTTTTTATACAACTGAAAATATAATAGATGGATAAGCAAATTTCTTAAAATTAAAAAAAAAAAGTTGCTATAGTAAGGAAAGAAATAGAAACATGAAAATATGCTTAAATGTCTAAAATGTATGATGGGAAGAAGTACCTTTGTTTTATTGGTATTTGACTCATAAGGAAATAAAATTACTGATACATACATACATATATATATATATATATATATATATATATATATATATATATATATATATATATATATATATATATATAGTCAGACACTTGCTCTTTATTATAAAGAACATATTTTGTCAAACAAGATCCATAAAATCGCTGGCTCTGAGGAAATGTCAAATATTCACTGATCATGATATTTCTTTCGTATGACTGCAATTCCAGAAAGTATTTTGCCATGATTTTAACATTTTCTGAGCCTTTCTTTTAGTGAAATGCATGAACAATATCCAAAGGATAGTGCATATAAAAGTTTCGTATTAAAAGAACTAAAAAACTCTGTAATGCTTTAAAAAGTATATGTATTACGCAGTAAAATGCAGTAAGAAGATGAACACCGCAAATGCTCTAACAACAACAACAACAACAACGACAACAACAACAACAACAAAAATATAGCCGTAAATGATCTTGAAAATATATGTATTATATTTTTCTGTTTAAGAAATTATTTTTTTTTTTTAATTTCGTAAAATTTAAATTCCCCATAAAATAATAGATACTTAATAAGGAACACGAGTAAACATATATACTGAATGAACATTCAAATCGGCATAGAATAACAAAAATATTTAATATAACTGTATGTAAACAACCAAACAATCGCACACACACATCAAACACTTTCCACCCCCTTTCCTTTTCATTACTACCTCTCAGGATACTTCTTACCAGGGCGAGACTACTCCTTCTCTCCATCTACCAGAGGAACGGGGAGAGACCAAGTGGTCATACGTTTGGCAAACTGCTCAGCCGGACAGGATGTATGTATATATATATATATATATATATATATATATATATATATATATATATGTATATATATACATATATATTCTTATATATATA
Organism: Palaemon carinicauda; assembly: GCF_036898095.1. NCBI lineage: Eukaryota > Metazoa > Arthropoda > Malacostraca > Decapoda > Palaemonidae > Palaemon > Palaemon carinicauda. The sequence goes on along the minus strand of NC_090728.1, from coordinate 58,880,858 downwards.
TATATATATATATATATATACATACATACATATGTATGGATGTATACATATACGGGGAGAGACCGAGTGGACATATGTTTGGCAATGTCGCTTAGCTTGACAGGATATATATATATATATATATATATATATATATATATATATATATATATATATATATATATATATATATGTATGTATGTAAGTATATATATACATATATATATATATATATATATATATATATATATATATATATATATATAGCCAGATACTTGCTCTTTCCTATATAGGGGAGATATATATCCATGCCTATATTTAAAGCAAATCGCTCTATATTCTTATAAGCCATATCACACTTTCTGGGTAATTGCTCAAATATGTATTTCACTCCACCGATATATCGGTTCCCTTTAAAGAGCAGCCCTGACCCATTTCCTTAGGGTGTTAGTGCTGATGTCAACAAATATTTGAAAAAAAAAAAAAAGTGCGGAGTCCCTTTCTGCTACTAGAATATTACCATGGATTTCTTTTTTAAAAATTGAGAAACACTTAATAAAGACCTTTAAATGGGAGTCGAAGAACATTTTTTTTTTTTTTTTTGGCATGCGGTTGACACAGAGTAGTAAAATGCTGGGGACCATAAGTTATATATACATATAGTACTAGTATTCACACAAGCGCATTTATCTCTCTCTCTCTCTCTCTCTCTCTCTCTCTCTCTCTCTCTCTCTCTCTCTCTCTCTCTCTCTCTCTCTCTCTCTCTCTCTCTCATATATATATATATATATATATATATATATAAATATATATATATATACATATATATATATATATATATATATATATATAACCATAAATAAATATATATATATATATATATATATATATATATATATATATATACACACATATATATACACATATACATATACATACATAGGCGTACATAAGTAAATACATCTACATATATTTTAATACTCCTATACTCATACACAGATACATAACTATATGCCTATAAATGTATATATAATTTTTCAAACTCTCTGAAATGGAACCTTCGATGTTAAGCAAAGAGTCTCAGCCCAAGGGCACCAACAGGGAAAATAGTCAAATGAGGAGGGGAAACAAGGAAGTAAGTAAAGTATATGAGAAGGATAAACAATCAAAACAAAATATTTCAAGAACAGTCACAACACTAACTTTGACCCTTCATATATGAATTATAAAATCTTCCAAAAAAACAAGAGGAAGAGAAATAAGATAGAACAGCAGTCAGATGCAAAAATGTGTACCAAATGGGTTCATATAAATTCCAAAAATATCATTTAGCTTATATGAAGGACGACAAACAGATGCAAAACAATGGGACACAACACAATTTCCTACAATTTTCCAGGTATTTGATCGAAGACTATTTTCACTCAAAAAAAGACATGGGAAATTAAGTTGAAAATGAGAACCTGGGGAAAACTTCGAGAATTTTATTATTGTCATATGACGGTATTCAGGAATCAATATATTTCTGTATTAGAATACAGAAATAACCTTTATTCGAAAGCATATCTCAAAGAAAATCTGAAAAGCTTAGGTTTTATTTTAATTAAACTATAAAAGAGATTACTCAGGTGCCATATGTGGATGACATCACGGTGAGGGGTAGATGGAGATGGTTTGGGTATGCTCTTCCAACTCCCTAGGAGAGATTAGTTCACCAAGCTTTTAACTGGGCTCCACAAGGCACTACAGGAGTTGGAAGACACAGGCCTACAAGGCTGAGGACTAGGAAGCGAAAAGTAGATGATGAAGGGAGAAGTATTGATTTAAAAGCTCAAGATAGAGAGTCAATTTGCGTCAATTGGCGCAGTAGATGATGATTAATTTTAATTAGGAAGCTCTAAGAAATGTTAATATCAAAGCAAAAATTTATTTAACTTACTAAGCATAGATAAAGCCCTCCAAGTGAAACTAGCGGTTTATGAAATATTGACTATTTGTCAAGAGTACTAAATTTCATTCGTTTAATCTCCATTCTGAAATACGACGTATAAAAGGACTCAAACAAAACCAAGCTGCTTCCACAAGTGTTAGTACCGGAAAGGTCGCAAAACCCTAAAAAGAGAATCTGCACAATTGCGGCGAATTTCATTATACCGATATGTGTTCATTCACGCTGAGCCCAATCGACTGGGCACACCAGTATGCGAAGAATGCTAGAAAACACATCCCGGTTTAATGGAAAATGACGGTTTAATTAAGGCACAAAAATTAGAAGGCAAAAATACAATGCAGTCATTTCCAGGGTTTCACCGAGATTTCGATGCAATTGGCTGGAATGAATTCCTGGATGTCCAGAATTAAATTTAGTACTTAATGATTGTATCATTAATAATGATTATAACAGTAATGATTAAAATGATGATTCCATTATCATTAATACATACTGTAGTAGATGCCTTCGTGTTTACATGTACTTGACATAAGTCACATCAAAATGTGATACTAAGATAGTGTGCAACAAATACTACATGATTACACACATATATATATATATATATATATATATATATATATATATATATATATATACATATATATATATATATATATATATATATACATATATATATATATATATATATATATGTATATATATACACACATATATATATACATATATACATATATACATATATATATATATATATATATATATATATATATATATATATATATACTGTACATATTCTATTGTGCGTGTATGTATATATCTATAAAAATGTTGAGAGAGAGAGAGAGAGAGAGAGAGAGAGAGAGAGAGAGAGAGAGAGAGAGAGAGAGAGAGAGAGAGAGAGAGAGAGAGAGAGTGTTAGATTTAAGCAAGATACTTGTTATGGGTATTAAAAGCAATATCATGAAAAGAATTTATGAAAATCTAAACGCGAACAACGTAAGGAAAAGAAGCTCATTAATGATGCTACGCAAAACTATAAAAAAAAAAAAAAAATTGTTGAATCCATATATCAATACTTTTATATATGTCTTTTTAAACCATATAAGTTTACACATCGAAATAACGATAATTTGCTTCCAGCTAAAAAACAATTGCAGACAAACTACAATTTTTCTGAATTTTCAGAAAAACTTACCGTGAATGACATAAAAAATAAAACTGTTAAATCCATATATAAATATTTTAATATATATCTTTAAAAACCATATAAGTTTACTCATCTAAATAATACCGGTAATTTGCTTCCTGCAAAGAAAAAAAAAAACTTGCAGACAAAAACCGCTGATTTTTCCGCATTTTCGAACAAACGTTAACCACACAAAGAATAAACTGTTAAATACATATATCGATATTTTAATATATACATTAAAATACCCAATTTTCCGTGTATCTGTGGTAAATAAAATAACCCAAAATGTATAAAAAAAATTAAATTTATTGAGCTTTCGAAAGTTCAATAAATTTAGTTTTTCATAAAATGTGAGTTATTTCATTTTTAATATGTATCTTTATAAACCCTATAAGTTTACCCATCAAAATAACGGTAATTCACCTCCAGATGAGAAAAAATCCGCTCTGATTTTTTCTGCGTTTTTCCTTGTTTTTTCGTGTTACCGGAGAAGCATCTCACAAACTTCCTACCCCAGACATGCAAGTTTTAATTGGGGAAACCAAATACCATCCGATAGGTTGCATCAGGATTTGAGTGTGGGAAGTCTATACTTTTTTTCCTATTTTCTGAAGCTTCTTGTATTTTTCTTTGTACGAAGTTTGACAATGAAATCATCTTTCCTTTCTTTGCTTCTTCAGTGAAGGTTAATTTTACGTTTTTAAAACCTATTCCGGGCAGGGTAAGGTAACTCTAATGGGGTCACAACCCCCCAGTAGGTAAATAGGTAAGGATATGACACCTACGTTAGGTTAGGTGATGAACCATAGGTTAGGTGGACAATGAAAGCTTCTTTACTTTCTTTCCTTCTTCAGTGAAGATTAATTTTACGTTTTTAAAACCTATTTGGGGTAAATGTAGTTCATTGGGGCAGGGTAAGGTAGGTCTAATGGGGTCACAACACCCCAGTTGGTAAGTAGGTAAGGATAGATGCCTACCTTAGGGTAGGTGAGGAACCTTAGGTTAGGTGGGCAATGAAAACAGTTACTTTCTTTCCTTCTTCAGTGATGGTTAATCTTACGTTTTTAAAACATATTTGTGGTAATGAAGTTCGTTGGGACAGGGTAAGCATGAATATGGTAATTTAATGGGGTCGCAAACCCCCCCCCCCCCCCAGCAGGTAAATAGGTAAGAATAGGACTCCTACCTTAAGTTAGGTAAAGGAACCTTAGGTTAGGTGGACAATGAAATAACCTTTCCTTTCTTTGCTCCTACAGTGAGGGTTAATTTTACGTTTTTAAAACATATTTGGGGGTGAATATAGTTCATTGGGCCAGGGTAATTAAAGAATATGGTAGTCTAATGGGGTCGCAACCCCAGGAGTAGGTAAGTAGGTAAGTAGGTAAGAATATGGCTCCTAAGTTAGGTTAGGTGAGGAACCTTAGGTTATGTGAACAATGAAAACATCTTTACTTTCTACCCTTCTTCAGCAATGGTTAATTTTACGTTTTTAAAACATATTTGGGGTAAATGTAGTTCATTTGGGCAGGGTACGGTAAGAATAAGGTAGCCTAATGGGGTCGCAACCCCCAGGTAGGTAAGTAGGAAAGTATATGACTCCAAGGTTAGGTTAGGTTAGGTTAGGTGAGGAGCGTACGTTAGGTGGACAGTGAACGTATCTTTACTTTCTTTCCTTCTTCAGTGATGGTTAATTTTACGTTTTTATAACATGTTTGGGAGTGAATGTAGTTTATTGGTATAGGGTAAGGTAAGAATATGGTAGTCCCTTAGGTAAGTAGGTAAGGATATGGATATAGGTGGTTTTCTTGTGTCTGTTTGTAATGTGTGGTTTTTCAATCTGTCCCAACAAGCTCCAACAAGAGATGGATGTGTGGGGTGACAAGAAGAGACAAGACACTGAATGAGGTAATTAGGGGTACCACAGGAGTTAGAAAGCTATCCGATAAGATCCAAGAAAGTAGACTGAGGTGGTATGGTCATGTCATAAGAAGAGATGAACAGTATATTGGGAGGAGAGTGATGGAAATGAAGGTACAGGGAACGAGAAGGAGAGGGAGACCAAAGCGAAGGTGGATGGACTGTATCAAGGATGACCTTCGATCAAAGGGATTAACCGATGATGAAGTGTGGGACAGAGGTAGATGGAGAAGGCTGACCAGAAACATTGACCCCACATAAAAGTGGGAAGGGATGCAGACAAAAAAGAAGAATAGTTTTTTTTTCGGCGAAAATAAGATTCAATAAGTTGTAGTTTTTTTTTCCTTTTTTGTACTTTACTTTGAAACTAAAGTGATATACTTTGTTTTATAAGTCGACATGTGACTAGTGAAGTGGTAAGGTAGACCTAATTTCGACCATTAATAAAACGAGATCAATACAAGTTCTCTTGGCAGTTTGTGGGAAGTCAGTTTCAAACGAAAAGTTTCATTAAGATTTATACCCAGTCAAAAATTATTCTTTATCTAATGGTTTTGGACGCCAGTCCACCAAAAAAAAAAAATAGTCGTAGGAGACAAATATTGAAGAGTATGTCTCATTTATAGCCATTATTAGACGGAAGGAGACCATTCGAGTATGGGCAGCAGAAACCGTTTATAGACAAGTATCCTGATGCCTATTAGAAACGTCACAGCCTGGCACTCGCCGGACTGGGTTTCAAGTCTGCTATAGCTCGATAGTTTTTTTATAGTGTCCGCAACCTCACCATCATTGTGAACTAAGGAAGGATGGTTTGTGGAAGCATATAGGTGTACCAGCTGAGTCATGAGCAGCCATTGCCTGGCCCTCCTTGGACATAGCTTGGGTGGAGAGGAGGCTTGGGTGCTGATCATATTTTTGTATTATTATCTTTATTACTATTATTTGTTAGGCTACAACCCTAGTTGGAAAAGCAGGATGCTATAAGCCCAGGGGCCCCAAGAGGGAAAATAGCACAGTGAGGAAAGGAAACAAGGAAAAATAAAATATTTCAAGAACAGTAATATTAAAAGAAATATGCTGAGCCTCTAGGGCATTGCTACGCTAGCTAGGGCACTGTCACTCTTCCTTGGCTCTGCCATTCATGAGCGGGCTTTCAACTTAGGGGTCCACAATAAATGGCTGCTGGTAGAAATCTATTTCAAGATTTCAAAATTTGAATAAAAACAAAAAAGTCCTTTCATAATGTCATCACTGGCCGGGGAGACAGGATAATAAAATGCCTTTGTGGCCACAGCAAACAGAGCATATTGACACAGACTCTCCATACTCTCCCTCGGTTATCCGTTATGCAAAACAGGTGTAAAGTCAATTTGATATTCAATTCCAACCAGGAGCTCTTCCAGCATTTGCTTCTTCGTTATTCGAGGCTGGAACGTCGATGCTCGCTATCGCACGCAAACGCTTGGTGTCAACATTTCACGCGAGGACGATTTCGAAGCAGGATAAAAAATATGATTTTGTGATATACTATAGCAGCTAAAATATATTTTATTTATTCAATCATTCAGTATCTTTATCTAAAGATATTCTTCAGTACATAAATAAATTAAATCACCTACAAACAAGAGTATCCGTTTTAATATAGTACTTTATTCTTGGATATAATTCTCCAGAAGTAAATTAATTAATTCAACAAAAATTACTCATTAGTATATAAATCGATAACAAATTTATAATAAGCACATCATACTACAGTACCCAAACATAGGTCTAAATATAATGAACCATAATTAAATACTCTATTTTTGAGATATCGACAAAATACACGTCCGAAATACATTAATAATCACAAAATCAGATATTCATCCAATTACAATATACTACAGAAAACTAACATTAATAATTACATCAGTACCCAAACATAAGTATAAATACATTGGATCATAATTAAATGCTCTATTGAATGTATAAAATGAGTCAACAACAAAAAATGCATTTTCCTTTTAAATAAATTGGCAACAAAAAAATCCTAAATTCAGCAAATACAATAAGCTTCTGAAAACTATCAACAATAATTACACCACAATAAACCAATGTCGATTCAAATGATACTGAATCAAACAGGCTTTCATTTTCTTCCTGTCATAAAAAAAACACAAGACAATTTACCAATGAATACTGATTCAAACTGGCTTTCATTTCTTTCCTCATATAAAAACAAGATGTCAATTTAACGCTACCAATGAATACTGAATCAAACTGGCTTTTATTTCCTTCCTATCATAAAAAAGATGTCAATTCAACTCCACCAATGAATACTGAATCAGACAGGCTTTCATTTCCTTCCTGTCATAAAAATACAGATGCCAATTTAACTCTACCAATGAATACTGAATCAAACTGGCTTTCATTTCCTTCCTGTCATAAAAATACAGATGCCAATTTAACTCTACTAATGAATACCGAATCAAACTGGCTTTCATTTCCTTCCTGTCATAAAAAATCAGATGCCAATTTAACTCTACCAATGAATACTGAATCAAACTGGCTTTCATTTCCTTCCTGTCATAAAAAATCAGATGCCAATTTAACTCTACCAATGAATACTGAATCAAACTGGCTTTCATTTCCTTCCTGTCATAAAAATACAGATGCCAATTTAACTCTACCAATGAATACCGAATCAAACTGGCTTTCATTTCCTTCCTGTCATAAAAAATCAGATGCCAATTTAACTCTACCAATGAATACCGAATCAAACTGGCTTTCATTTCCTTCCTGTCATAAAAAATCAGATGCCAATTTAACTCTACCAATGAATACCGAATCAAACTGGCTTTCATTTCCTTCCTGTCATAAAAAATCAGATGCCAATTTAACTCTACCAATGTATACCGAATCAAACTGGCTTTCATTTCCTTCCTGTCATAAAAAATCAGATGCCAATTTAACTCTACCAATGTATACCGAATCAAACTGGCTTTCATTTCCTTCCTGTCATAAAAAATCAGATGCCAATTTAACTCTACCAATGAATACCGAATCAAACTGGCTTTCATTTCCTTCCTGTCATAAAAAATCAGATGCCAATTTAACTCTACCAATGAATACCGAATCAAACTGGCTTTCATTTCCTTCCTGTCATAAAAAATCAGATGCCAATTTAACTCTACCAATGAATACCGAATCAAACTGGCTTTCATTTCCTTCCTGTCATAAAAAATCAGATGCCAATTTAACTCTACCAATGAATACCGAATCAAACTGGCTTTCATTTCCTTCCTGTCATAAAAAATCAGATGCCAATTTAACTCTACCAATGAATACTGAATCAAACTGGCTTTCATTTCCTTCCTGTCATAAAAATACAGATGCCAATTTAACTCTACCAATGAATACCGAATCAAACTGGCTTTCATTTCCTTCCTGTCATAAAAAATCAGATGCCAATTTAACTCTACCAATGAATACCGAATCAAACTGGCTTTCATTTCCTTCCTGTCATAAAAAATCAGATGCCAATTTAACTCTACCAATGAATACCGAATCAAACTGGCTTTCATTTCCTTCCTGTCATAAAAAATCAGATGCCAATTTAACTCTACCAATGAATACCGAATCAAACTGGCTTTCATTTCCTTCCTGTCATAAAAAATCATATGCCAATTTAACTCTACCAATGAATACTGAATCAAACTGGCTTTCATTTCCTTCCTGTCATAAAAAAACAGATGTCAATTTAACTCTACCAATGAATACCGAATCAAACTGGCTTTCATTTCCTTCCTGTCATAGAAAAAACACAGATGACAATTTAACTCTACCAATGAATACTGAATCAAACTGGCTTTCATTTCCTTCCTGTCATAAAAAATCAGATGCCAATTTAACTCTACCAATGAATACTGAATCAAACTGGCTTTCATTTCCTTCCTGTCATAAAAAATCAGATGCCAATTTAACTCTACCAATGAATACTGAATCAAACTGGCTTTCATTTCCTTCCTGTCATAGAAAAAACACAGATGACAATTTAACTCTACAAATGAATACTGAATCAAACTGGCTTTCATTTCCTTCCTGTCATAGAAAAAACACAGATGCTAATTTAACTCTACCAATGAATACTGAATCAAACTGGCTTTCACATCCTTCCTGCCATAAAAAACAGATGCCAATTTAACTCTACCAATGAATACTGAATCAAACTGGCTTTCATTTCCTTCCTGTCATAGAAAAAACACAGATGACAATTTAACTCTACCAATGAATACTGAATCAAACTGGCTTTCATTTCCTTCCTGTCATAGAAAAAACACAGATGCTAATTTAACTCTACCAATGAATACTGAATCAAACTGGCTTTCATTTCCTTCCTGTCATAAAAAATCAGATGCCAATTTAACTCTACCAATGAATACTGAATCAAACTGGCTTTCATTTCCTTCCTGTCATAAAAAAAACACAGATGACAATTTAACTCTACCAATGAATACTGAATCAAACTGGCTTTCATTTCCTTCCTGTCATAGAAAAAACACAGATGCTAATTTAATTCTACCAATGAATACTGAATCAAACTGGCTTTCATTTCCTTCCTGTCATAGAAAAAACACAGATGCTAATTTAACTCTACCAATGAATACTGAATCAAACTGGCTTTCACATCCTTCCTGCCATAAAAAACAGATGCCAATTTAACTCTACCAATGAATACTGAATCAAACTGGCTTTCATTTCCTTCCTGTCATAGAAAAAACACAGATGACAATTTAACTCTACCAATGAATACTGAATCAAACTGGCTTTCATTTCCTTCCTGTCATAGAAAAAACACAGATGCTAATTTAATTCTACCAATGAATACTGAATCAAACTGGCTTTCACATCCTTCCTGCCATAAAAAACAGATGCCAATTTAACTCTACCAATGAATACTGAATCAAACTGGCTTTCATTTCCTTCCTGTCATAGAAAAAACACAGATGACAATTTAACTCTACCAATGAATACTGAATCAAACTGGCTTTCATTTCCTTCCTGTCATAGAAAAAACACAGATGCCAATTTAACTCTACCAATGAATACTGAATCAAACTGGCTTTCATTTCCTTCCTGTCATAGAAAAAAACACAGATGCCAATTTAACTCTACCAATGAATACTGAATCAAACTGGCTTTCATTTCCTTCCTGTCATAGAAAAAACACAGATGCTAATTAAACTCTACCAATGAATACTGAATCAAACTGGCTTTCACATCCTGCCTACAATAAAAAACAGATGCCAATTTAACTCTACCAATGAATACTGAATCAAACTGGCTTTCATTTCCTTCCTGTCATAGAAAAAACACAGATGCTAATTAAACTCTACCAATGAATACTGAATCAAACTGGCTTTCACATCCTGCCTACAATAAAAAACCGATGCCAATTTAACTCTACCAATGAATACTGAATCAAACTGGCTTTCATTTCCTTCCTGTCATAGAAAAAACACAGATGCTAATTAAACTCTACCAATGAATACTGAATCAAACTGGCTTTCACGTCCTGCCTGCCATAAAAAACAGATGCCAATTTAACTCTACCAATGAATACTGAAACAAATTGCCTTTCATTTCTTTCCTGTCATAAAAAACAGATGCCAATTTAACTCTACCAATGAATACTGAATCAAACTGGCTTTCATTTCCTTCCTGTCATAAAAAAACAGATGTCAATTTAACTCTAGAAATGAATACTGAATCAAACTGGCTTTCATTTCCTTCCTGTCATAAAAAAAACAGATGCCAGTTTAACTCTACCAATGAATACTGAATCAAACTGGCTTTCATTTCCTTCCTGTCATAAAAAAACAGATGTCAATTTAACTCTACCAATGAATACAGAATCAAACTGGCTTTCATTTCCTTCCTGTCATAAAAAAACAGATGTCAATTTAACTCTACCAATGAATACAGAATCAAACTGGCTTTCAATTCCTTCCTATCACAAAAAAACAGATGCCAATTTAACTCTACCAATGAATACTGAATCAAACTGGCTTTCATTTCCTTCCTGTCATAAAAAAACAGATGTCAATTTAACTCTAGAAATGAATATTGAATCAAACTGGCTTTCATTTCCTTCCTGTCATAAAAAAAACAGATGCCAGTTTAACTCTACCAATGAATACTGAATCAAAGAGACATTCATTTCCTTCCTGTCATAGAAAACAGATGCCAATTTAACTCTACCAATGAATACAGAATCAAACTGGCTTTCATTTCCTTCCTGTCATAAAAAACAGATGCCAATTTAATTCTAGCAATGAATACTGAATCAAACTGCCTTTCAATTCCTTCCTATCACAAAAAACAGATGCCAATTTAACTCTACCAATGAATACTGAATCAAACTTTCTTTCATTTCCTTCCTGTCATAAAAAACAGATGCCAATTTAATTCTAGCAATGAATGCTGAATCAAACTGCCTTTCAATTCCTTCCTATTACAAAAAAACAGATGCCAATTAAATTCTACCAATGAATACTGAATCAAAGAGACATTCATTTCCTTCCTGTCATAGAAAACAGATGCCAATTTAACTCTAGCAATGAATACTGAATCAAACTGCCTTTCAATTCCTTCCTATCACAAAAAAACAGATGCCAATTTAACTCTACCAATGAATACTGAATCAAACTGGCTTTCATTTCCTTCCTGTCATAAAAAACAGATGCCAATTTAATTCTAGCAATGAATACTGAATCAAACTGCCTTTCAATTCCTTCCTATCACAAAAAACAGATGCCAATTTAACTCTACCAATGAATACTGAATCAAACTTTCTTTCATTTCCTTCCTGTCATAAAAAACAGATGCCAATTTAATTCTAGCAATGAATACTGAATCAAACTGCCTTTCAATTCCTTCCTATCACACAAAAACAGATGCCAATTTAACTCTACCAATGAATACTGAATCAAACTGGCTTTCATTTCCTTCCTGTCATAAAAAACAGATGCCAATTTAATTCTAGCAATGAATACTGAATCAAACTGCATTTCAATTCCTTCCTATCACAAAAAAACAGATGCCAATTTAACTCTACCAATGAATACTGAATCAAACTGGCTTTCATTTCCTTCCTGTCATAAAAAACAGATGCCAATTTAATTCTAGCAATGAATGCTGAATCAAACTGCCTTTCAATTCCTTCCTATCACAAAAAAACAGATGCCAATTTAACTCTACCAATGAATACTGAATCAAAGAGACATTCATTTCCTTCCTGTCATAGAAAACAGATGCCAATTTAACTCTAGCAATGAATACTGAATCAAACTGCCTTTCAATTCCTTCCTATCACAAAAAAACAGATGGCAATTTAACTCTACCAATGAATACTGAATCAAACTGGCTTTCATTTTCTTCCTGTCATAAAAAACAGATGCCAATTTAATTCTAGCAATGAATGCTGAATCAAACTGCCTTTCAATTCCTTCCTATCACAAAAAAACAGATGCCAATTTAACTCTACCAATGAATACTGAATCAAACTGGCTTCCATTTCCTTCCTGTCATAAAAAAACAGATGCCAATTTAACTCTAGCAATGAATACTGAATCAAACTGCCTTTCAATTCCTTCCTATCACAAAAAAACAGATGCCAATTTAACTCTACCAATGAATACTGAATCAAACTGGCTTCATTTCCTTCCTGTCATAAAAAAACAGATGCTAATTTAACTCTACCAATGAATACTGAATCAAACTGGCTTTCATTTCCCTCGAGCCATAAAAAAAAGGATGCCAATCTAACTCTACCAATGAATACTGAATCAAAGAGACATTCATTTCCTTCCTGTCATAGAAAACAGATGCCAATTTAACTCTAGCAATGAATACTGAATCAAACTGGCTTCCATTTCCTTCCTGTCATAAAAAAACAGATGCCAATTTAACTCTACCAATGAATACTGAATCAAAGAGACATTCATTTCCTTCCTGTCATAGAAAACAGATGCCAATTTAACTCTAGCAATGAATACTGAATCAAACTGCCTTTCAATTCCTTCCTATCACAAAAAAACAGATGCCAATTTAACTCTACCAATGAATACTGAATCAAACTGGCTTTCATTTCCTTCCTGTCATAAAAAAACAGATGTCAATTTAACTCTACCAATGAATACTGAATCAAA
>NC_090728.1:58862627-58865127 GCF_036898095.1 Palaemon carinicauda | reverse complement strand
CCCTTTCTTTCCAAATGTATCAGATTCTTGAAATATTTTATTCTCGGGTTTTATACACATGAAGTTATTTCTAATGTTTGAGAAAGGGTTATTATTAAAAATCAATATCAAATCAATATTTATTAGAATACTTATGGTATTCTTTATTGTAATGTTTGAGAAAGAGTTAATATTAATATCAAATCAATATCTATTGGAATGTATAATTATGGTATTTTTTTTTTATAATATTAACAATCTAAAATTAATAAATTTAGCGGTAATAACATTATCCGACTAAAACTTATATTTAGCGGCAATAAATTTCCCGTTAACGCTAAAGATTATGCAAAGAAACATAAGAGTGAAGACTCTCAACATTAAAAATAACATCCTACTAACAGTTTATGACATATAAAACTCTCTATGTTATAGGCACTCTCTTAATGAAAATTTGCGTGATTCTAAAAGAGATAAAGAATCTTCTGTTCTGTTTAATCTTTTACTTTCCAAACTTCATGTCAATTGTACCGTGTGTGTTTCATACACGTTCGTAAACTGTAATGGTATTGTTTAATTTTTTTTTTCATCTTATCACTCGCTCTTATCTGTACTGATAACAGACCAACCTGTGCTATCATACAAGCAAAAGCTCTATCATGTTTGAATTTTTGTGACGCTCTTCCTCGGAAGTCGCTTTATAAAAACTCAATGATTGTTTAATAAAGTTTACTTGCATTCACCTCGCCTCTCATTTATTACCTAACTGGCACCTCACACACTGGTGACCCAGGAGTGAGTGACTCGTACACAAGTTAACCTACCCACTTAAAAAATGATTTCGTTTTATTATTAAATTGAATGATTTTACAAGTTACACGATGTATGGAATAAAATCTAAAATATCTTTTGTTTATTTGTTACTAAAGTTCAGTAAGTCATTATTTCAATAATTGGTTCCGAACCATTGTTCTCTAGTCTTGGATAGTGTCATATCCTCTGTACCATGGTCTTTTACAGTCTTGGGGTAGCGTTCTCTTGCTTGAGGGTACACTCGGGCACACTATTCTATTTCATTTCTCTTCCTCTGGGTTTTTTAAAAGGTTTATAGTTTGTATATGTAATATTTACTTTAATGTTGTTACTGTTCTTAAAATATTTTATATTAATTGTTAATTACTTTCTTGTAGTTTCCTTATTTCCTTTCCTCACTGGGCTATTTTCCCTGTTGTAGCCGACGGGCTTATAGCATTCTGCTTTTCCAACAAGGGTTATAGCTTATCAAGTAATAATAATAATAATAATAATAATAATAATAATAATAATAATAATAATAAATAATAATAAATAATACAAATAATATAAATAAAAATTATAAATAACAAATAATAGATAATGAATAATCAATAATGAATAATAAATAAATGAATAAATAATAATAATAATAATAATAATAATAATAATATCAATAATAATAATAATGAAACTGATGTATAAAATAGAGCAGAGAACATGAAAATCAATTAGCCTAAAAGAAAATTAACAAAACAAAGCTTTTATAAGGATAAGCCTATATTAGTCCTGACCCCTAATTTGCATAATCATGATTATAACTCCGAGGTTCATAAATATTAATCAAAATATCATTCCGATAAGTCAAATACAATTCCTTTGACGAAGTTAATTCCAAATAATCATTAACTTGAGGGAAATTATAAATTGGGAAAATAATAGCGTTATTATAAAGCACTAATGAAGCATGAGTTTGATTTATATATGAAATCTAACCATAAAATACATTCCAAAATGATACCGAAAAAGTTGCTGAATTTGTATTAAAAAAAAAGTAATTGAATTTTTATTAAAAAAAAAAAAATTATAACTGAACTTTTATAAAAAAAAAAATAAAGTCGCTGAATTTTTATAAAAACTAAAATAAATTTAATTTTTATAAAAAATATATATATATATATATATATATATATATATATATATATATATATATATATATATATATATATAATTGAACTTTTATAAAAAAAAAGGGGGGGGGCGTCGCTGAGATTTTTATAAAAAAATAAAGTAACAGAACTTTTTTTTTTAAATGAACTTTTATAAAAAAAAAAATAGATAATTCAACTTTTATAAAAAAAAAGGTCGCTGAATTTTCATAAAAAATGGCTGAATTCTTATAATAAAAAAAGGTCAGTTTTTATATATGAATAAGTTGCTGAATTTATACCAAAATCATCGCTGACTTGTTATGAAAAGAAGTCGGTGATTTTTTTTTTTTTTTTTTCAAGTCGCTGACTTTCCGGGAGAAAAATTCAAAAGAAATAATTGCTGTATTTTATCAAACAAAGTTGCTGATTTTATATCAAAATAATCGCTGACTTGTTATGAAAAAAAAGTCGGTGAATTCTTTAAAAAAAAAAAAAAAAAAAAAAAAGTCGCTGACTTTCCGGGAGAAAAATTCAAAAGAATTTATATTCTGTATATGGTTGGGACGCTCGCCTTGCCA
>NC_090728.1:58850127-58857627 GCF_036898095.1 Palaemon carinicauda | reverse complement strand
ATAAAAACCATCGAAACGAATAGATCATAAGAATAATAAACAATATGGAGAAAAACCAAAACGGCAAAATGAAAATGATAGAAGAAATATAAGGAAGGAGATATGACAGAGCTAAAGGAAACATATAGGGGAGGGTCTGGAGACTAGAAGCCATTCAAACAAATGGGAGGGAAGGTTGAAACCGACAAACGGACTGTGTTAATAAGAATCTATATCTTCTAAGTTTGAACATTCATTCACATCAGACCAGAGTAATCTGACACTCTTTGAGGGTTCGCTGGCCGCGATATGGTATAGTTAGACCTACATTTTTTTTCCGGCCAGGAAAGATATAAAGAATGCTGTTTATAATGGCTCTTATTATTCCGCTTTATCCTCACTGTGTTGGAACGAATCTGTTAGTGGAAGTTAAGAAGAATACTTCGATATATATATATATATATATATATATATATATATATATATATATATATATATATATATATATATATATATATATATATACGTATATATATATATATGCATATATATGCATATATACTGTATATATATATATATAAATATATATATATATATATATATATATATATATATATATATATATATACATACATACACACACATACATATTTCTTGATCCAAGATGTAAATCAGATACCTGGAGGTTGGTTGACTGTTGGGATGCAACCTTGATGGCAAAGGGTTTTCATTGTTATATTTTCATAATTGGAGGACTAATATGTATATATATATATATATATATATATATATATATATATATATATATATATATATATATATATATATATATATATATATATATACTGTATATACATATATATTATTGTGTGCGCTCTTTTGTATGTATTGATTGAGTCACAAAGTATCTCAACTTCCTAGTTTTTTAATGTGTTCTTCTAGTAAAGACTTTCTAATCAAAACACTGAATCCGAATGTGAATTAAAGTTCTTACATCCTTGACTGTATTCAAACCAATTTTTTCTGTAATTATATGAGATTATGAAAAACAAATAGAGAGGTTTTAGTGTTCGTCATTAAAACAGATAAATCATCATAACAGAATGAAAGTTCCCCAGTTTCAGCCATGCTTGAATAATATCAATTGTCTTCAGGAGCAATTTGACTGAAAGCCCCCCCCCCCCCCCCCCCCCCCCCGCACCACCACCACCAACATACAGCTGGCTACCCAAATTGTGCCACTTACCTCTATCTAGCTTATATTCTCTATCGCTTCCAGGAAAGTGGAACTTCACTTATTCCAGCAATTTGTCTGAACAATTCCAAAGTCAATTTCTCGGTTTCTCTTATATCTTTCCTCGTCGATCTTTTATATTATTAGTATAATTTTTATTAGCTAAGCTACAACCTTAGTTCTTGGAACAGGGGAAAAACCCAGTGAGTAAAATAAAAAATAAAATAAACTACAAAAGAAACAACGAACAACTGGAATATTTTTTTAAGAACTGTAAGAACATTAAAATCGATCTTTCATATATAAACTAAAAGAAAATATAAAAAAAAAAAAATTAAGAGCAAGAGAAAAAGATAGAATAGTGTGCCCACATGTACCCTTCAATTAAGAGAACTCTAACCCACGATAGTGGAAGACCATGGTGCAGATGCTATGGCAATCATCATCATCATCATCTCCTCCTACGCCTATTGATGCAAAGGGCCTCGGTTACATTTCGCCAGTCGTCCCTGTCTTGAGCTTCCAAATCAACATTCCTCCACTCATCATCTCCCACTTCACGCTTCATAGTTCTCAGACACGCAGGCCTGGGTCTTCCAACTCCCCAAGGGGCCTGCAGAGCCCAGTTGAAAGTTTGGTGAACCAATCTCTCCTTGGCACTACCCAAGACTTCTTAATCAGCTCAAAAACACTTTTTTCTACGTTGCAGACCTTGTCTAAAGAACTATTTCTTTACTTTACCTTTAGATAACAGCTTATTCTCATTTCCGTGGCATTTAATTCTAAACTAACACGTCCATTCTTACACTAATTATGCTAATATCCACTACACAGTTTTCTTTGTTTCTGGTTTGTTCATAACGAATCTCTAGCAATCTTTTACCATAAACTAAATCCTCTTACAAAAGATTAAATATTCTTCACCCTTCCCAGACATATTCTACCCTCCAGCACTAACTAGTATTACTCATTAGTAATAACCAAACACTAGGAAACTCTGCCAACTCACTTTTCCACAGATATTCTTCTGTCAGTCAGCTCTGCTCTTGCCTTACATTTCCGTTCAATTCAATTCTCACAGCTACATTGTTGTTGTTTTCGGGTAAAATAAGTAAATTCACAACAGGCTCTTTAAAAGAAAACGTGTAAGTGATGATCAATTCCAAGATGAGAAAACGAAATTGAACTCACCGAGATCGAGCAACCCCTCGCCCCACATCGAACACCCCACCCCCACCCCGAGATCAAGCGGCCCCCTTAGATCGAGACCCTTCCCCCAGGGATCGAGCGCCCCACACCCCGAAGATCAAACGCCCCACCACCAGAGATCGAGTGCCCCACCTCCCAAGATAGAGACCCCGTCCCCTGAGATCGAGCGCCCCACTGCCTGAGATAGAGACCCCCACCCCCCGAGATCGAGACCCTACCCCCGAGATCGAGACCCTACCCCCCCGAGATCGCACCCCTCACCCTCACCCCGGGATCGAGCCCCCACCCACCCCGGAATCGATCCCCCCTCTCCCTCCAAGATCGAACCCCCTTTGAACCTTGTGATGCATATCACTACGAGGATATAGTTTATACTTTATCCTTTATAGGATTGTGTCCTTGAACAATCGTAAAGACCAGGAATACAAAGATATACATTTTAGATGGATGAAATTTCTAATAAAAAATTGAAGGCTAGGATAAAAAGGAAGAAATAATTAACATTAAGCCAGTTATGAGGAATCCCTTACTCTTGGTAAGGATAAGAAGAGACTCCTTATCTATGGTAAGCAGCTCTTGTGGCAGAGGGACATTCCAAATTCAAACCATTGTTCTCTAGTCTTGGGTAGTGCCATAGACTCTGTACCATGGTCTTCCACTGTCTTGGGTTGGAGTTCTCTTGCTCGGGCACACTATTCTACCTGTTTCCTAATTTCCTTTCCTCATCGGGCTGTTTTACCTTTTGGAGCCCTTGGGCTATAATAAATAATAAATAAATAATAAATAATAAATACTAATAAATCATAATAAATAAATAATAATCAATAATCATTAATAATAAATAATAAATAATAAATAATAAATACTAATAAATCATAATAAATAAATAATAATCAATAATAAATAATAATCATTAATAAATAATAATAAATAATAAATAATAAATAATAAATAATAAATAATAAATAATTAATAAACTGTAATAAATAAATAATAAATAATAATGAATAATAAATAATGATAACAAATTAATAAATGATAATGACGACGACGACGATGATGATGATGATGATGATGATGATGTCATTTAAAGATTTAAAGATTTTTTCGAAAAATTTGTCCAAAAAAATTTGCCCAGTATCACATCTTTAAAATAAACTGCTAATCTAAAGGCGATATACGTAATACTGAAGAGCATAGTTTTATATACAAAGCAATGAATCATCATTGAAAATAATGTTCGTTCACATTCCTACATTAATAAAAAATAGTTAGTGTTATTCACAAGTTCAATTACATTAAGGAAAGCATTGAATTTCCCATTCACTTTCAGTAAATTCCAACCTTGATGGAATCGTTATATTTTCATACACCATTTACTGCATCCTAAACTGAGTTTTGAAAGAATGTGTACATAGAGAGTGTGTGTGTGTTACAGATTGTGTGTGCATGTGTGTTATACAGTGTGCATGTGTGTTACAAACAGTAACGTATACACCCACAACCAAATACACTTTGAAAGAATGCGTACACATAGTGTGTGCATGTGTGTTATACATAGTGTGTGTATGTGTTACAAACATAACGTATACACCCCCAAACATACACAAAACACAAACTTTGAACGAATGCGTACACATGAAGTGTATATGTGTGTTACAAACAGAAACCGTATACACCCCCAAACCACACACACACACTTGGAAGGAATACGTACACATAGTGTGTATATGTGTGTTACAAAGAGTAACGTATACATCGCCCCCAACCACACACACACATTGAAAGACTACGCACACACAGTGTGTGTATGTGTGTGTTACAAAGAGTAACATATACTGTACACCCCCAAACCACACATACACACAGGCTTTGAAAGAATGCGTACACATCAAGAGTACATTTGTGTTACAAACAGTAACGTATACATCCACAAACCACACACACACTTTGAAATATTAAGTACACATGAAGTGTACATGTGTGTTACAAACAGGGACATATACACCCCCAAAACTACACATACACACTTTGAAAGAATGCGTACACATAAAGTGTACATGTGTGTTACAAATAGTAACATATACACCCCCCCCCACACACACAGAGTATACCAAAACTAACAATGGCCGAGCTATCAAATAACAGGTGTCTATTAGCCGAATGAACAATATCCATTTCACGGTAATAACACAGGCAACAAAAATAAGACGAAAAATGAATGAGTATACAATATTCAAAACAACAGTTAAAGATAAACTCTCCTTAAACGATAAAAAAAACTATATATTTTTTTTTTCAAGTCAATCATAATAGCAGAAGGTGGCTTCTGACAAAAAGATAAACAACAGATAAATAAAAACTATACTTTTTTTTTTTTTAAATCAATCATAACAGAAAATTTCCGACAAAAAAACAAATGAAAAACATGTAATTAATATCGAAGGTTCTGGCTTAAAAAATTAATAACAAGTCATTAATATTTACGGTTCTGGCTTAAATATGAACCCAGTGCAAAATAAAATATCACATCATTAGCTTTTTTTTCCATTATTACTAATATAATTATTATCATTATTATTCTTAATGATGTACGGGCCGTCAAAAAATCATGACTAAAGATTTATAGATATGCACACGCACACATATTCAACCCTTCCTATTGCCCCCCCCCCCCCCCCCCCCCCCACCCCTTTCTTACTACAACCCGTTGGTTAGGCTATTTGCTGGAGATTGCAGTTTCCGAGTGTACCTCACGGGGTACTCCCTCTTACCCAGTGATGTCTATTGCCTCTCCCCTGAACGTGACAGGAAAGAAATATATTATATATATATACATATATATATGTGTGTGTATATATATATATATGTATTTGAATATATATATATTTAAATATGTATATATACACACACACACATATATATATATATATATATATATATATATATATATATATATATATATATGTATATATATACATATATACATATATATGTATATATATATATATATACATATATATATGTATAAATACATATATATATGTATATATATATATATATATATATATATATATATATATATATATATATATATATATAATATCTTTACTATTATAAACATTCTCATCATTATTACTATTACTATATCTACAATTTTAGCAAAATAAGCAAAAACACTAGTTGGAAAAAAAAAAACAGAATAATAAAAATCAAGGCCCCCATTTCTGAAAAACCGAAAAAATAGAGAAAAACAATAATGAAATACTAATTAAAGTTTTATCAAAGTAATATAAAAATACTGAGCGGCAATAAGGGTACAACGGGAATAAAATTCTAGATGCCTGTATAGTACAGGGTGTTAAAAAAAGTCTCTCCGCAGTCAGCAGTTGAGGCTCATTACTTTCTAAGCATTGTCACACCACAGCGGAGAAACTTCTTGAACACCCTGTATCATCTGCATACCTAGTTTTACAGGCTGGTCAGTATAGACTGTAAAGATCTGATTAAAAATATTTGTCAGATTTATAAAAACAAAATCTAAAACAGGATGTTAAATTAACTGATTGACCGACGATGTCAGAGATTACTATTCTGATAAAAAATAAGAAATATAATTGACTGAAGACTTTGACCGACAATTTTCGATGAGATTAACAGCTGAAACTCTACAGCAAAACGATATTCATAACATGGATGCCAAAAAAGAATCCAAACATAAAACTATAGATAAAGAGTTCTACAAAGAGTTTTGAAGCCTGCACAATATTCCCATCTACCCCAAACCTATATTGAGTTTCATGTTTTCTTAAAGTTGGAAGTGGAAATGAATTGAAATATATTAGACCTAAGGATTGTGGTGGCCGATGTGGTAACGTCCCTGACTGGTGAACAGCAGACTGGGGTTCGAGTTCCCCTCAAACTCTTTAGTTTCTTTGGTCGCTGAAACCTCACCATCCTTGTGAGCTAAGGATGGGGGGGGGGGGGGGGGTTAGGGAGCCTGTAGGTCTATCTGCCGAGTCATCAGAAGCAATTGCCAGCCCTTCTTTGGTCCTAGCTTGGGGAGACGGGGCTTGGGCGCTGATCATTATATGGTCAGTCTCTAGGGCATTGTCCTGCTTGATAGGGCAATGTCACTTTCTTTTGCCTCAGCCATTTTGAGCGGACCTTGGTCCTTGCTTGGGTGGAGAGAGAGCTCGGGAGCTAAGAGCGGACCTTGGTCCTTGCTTGGGTGGAGAGAGAGCTCGGGAGCTGATCATTATATGGTCAGTCTCAAGGGCATTCTCCTGCTTGATAGGGCAATGTCACTTTCTTTTGCCTCTGCCATTCATGAGTGGCCTTTAAACCTACACCTTAATGTATCACCAAAAACATAAGTAAAGTTCGACATGAACTGAAAATTCAGGAGATTAAATTAGTTCCAGAATATTACACAGAAATTAAAGAACCTTTTTATTCTTTCAAGACGGAAATTACTGTTCATAAATATTAATGCTATATGTCAAAATATTGTACCACATGTATTTATCTAAAGACGATGAAAAACATTAAAAAATACGGCTGTAACACTGACACAATTTTCACATGCATTTCATTATTTGCTGATTTTTCAGTGGCTGAAATAATTTCCTGTTTGATAAATACGAAATGAAAGTTTTGTAATAAACATACAAAGCTTTCCAATGTGCAACAAGACGTAAAAATAATATTGCCTAATGGCGTCTAAATAGAAGATTCACCTTGTAACATATTCCGGATATTTCATTTTTCCTTTCAAAGAAAAATAAAATCCTTTTTATAATTTAGTTACGTCTCTTTCTCAGTGGGGATACCTTAATGAGGTGAAAGGGTCTGTGCATCGCCATGATCAGCAAAGCTGTACTAGTCAGGAGCAATACTAGGTTGGTTTGTTGTGAACGATCACACTAGTCTCCCACCATCACCTATCCGCACTGGCCAGGGTGATTATAAAAGCTGGATAACCCCATACATGAATAAGGACATGTTTAAAGGTTTAAAGTCCACTCATGAATGGCAGAGACAAGGACAGTGACATTACTCTATCAAGCAGGACAATG
>NC_090728.1:58842627-58845127 GCF_036898095.1 Palaemon carinicauda | reverse complement strand
GATAACGATATATTTTTACGGAGAATTTCCTATTAAAATTACGGTTTTTTTAACACTGTACTAACGAATATATTATTATACCAGAAATAAAAAATCGAAAAATAATAATAATAAAAAAAATACGACTGAAATTCTAACCACAGAGACAAATATCGCTAAACCAATCTAGAAAAAGGAAACAAACACTAAATGAAGTGAACTGTAACGCACGAATGAACAAACATTAAGGAAATTAAGAGAGAAAACCAAGAATCGGACAAGGACCAATGAATAGGGGGAGAGATGTAAGAGAACCCGAGATAAATGAATCGACTTAATTGACGTGGAAGAATTAAAAGGGATAAAGAAAAACAAGTCGGTCATCTGCATTATCAGTTTACTCTTTTGATTAGATAAAACATCAATTCATTTATTGTCCATAATTAAATTCCTCTGGTGATGTATCCAGCGTTGAAGGTTTTAAAGTTTTAAAGGCCGCTCATGAATGGCAGTGACAAAGGACAGTGACATTGCTCTATCGAATAGGATAATGCTGTACCAACCGTGTGTCACACGATCGTACATAGTAAGGGTGGAAGAGGCTCTTTAGCTATGGTAAGCAGCTGTTCTAGGAGAAGGACACTCCAAAATCAAACCATTGTTCTCTAGTCTTGGGTACTGCCGTAGCCTCTTTACCATGGGTTAATTTCTGCATTGTAAGTTTCCATTAGCTTCTTTCCACTTGGTAAGGGTAGAAGAGACTTTAGCTATGGTAAGCAACTCTTTTGGGCGAAGAACCCAAAATCAAACCCTTGTTACCTAGTCTTGGGTAGTGCCATGGCCTCTTTAACATGGTCGTCCACTGTCTTGGGTTAGTATCTTCGCTCTCCACCTCGCACTAATAAGAACCTGAAATAACATGCCTGTTTTTCTCACCGTTAACTGTTAACCGGTGCGGAGTCGGTTTTGAACATGAAATTGCCGGTTATGTTCGTATGCCCTTTTTGCATGGAGTCTTTGTATATAAATGCTAGTGTTCTGTAATAAAGTTACTCAGTTGCTTTCATCCTGCCTTTGAGTCACAACCTTCTCTCGGCTCGTCACATTGGTGACCCCGGAGTGACTCATTTGAAGATAGATATATATATATATATATATATATATATATATATATATATATATATATATATATATATATATATTCCTTCATCTGAAAGATATATAAATACATTCCTTAATATGAAAAGATGTATATATAAACACATTCCTACATCTGAAAATATTCAAATACATTCCTTAATCTGAAGACATAAAAACAAATTCCTTCAACAGAAAATATTCAAATACATTCCTTAATCTGAAGAGATATACAAATACTTTCCTTTATCTGAAGATATGCAAATACATTCCTTCATAAAGAGAGATATAAAGAAAATGGAAAAAAAGATAATTAGAGGAAAAATCCCTTCATTATTTCAAACTTGAATATTACAAAGAGCTTTGTGACCTGTCTTTAATAGTATTAGAATAAATCAAGGTCAGTGATGAAATATTCTTGCCGTTATTCTTACATAATGGGAGAGGAAAATATTAATTCTTCTGGAAAAGCGAGAGGCTTCAGTCTCTCATAACTTTTTAAAAAACAACGTACGAAGAAATTGCATGAGACTTACACAGGCAACCTATTCATCCCATTATTTCTGGAAGGCATAGCTTCTTCATTTTCGATTTAAGAGGCGTGAAAGCTGGTTTAACATCTCAAAAATTCTCTGCGAAGCCCATGGACGAAACAACGGGCTCTTGCTTACTAACTTTAAGAACTTCGAAAGAATACTTTGATATTTACAAAATCTATCCCTTTAAATTTTTGTAGGTAGTAGGTTGGCCAGGGCTCCAGCCTCCCGTTGAGATACTACCGCTATAGAGTTATGGGGGCCTTTGACTGGCCAGACAGTACTGCATTGGATCCTTCTCTCTAGTTACGGTTCACTTTCCCTTTGCCTACACATACACCGAATAGTCTGGCTTATTCTTTACAGATTCTCCTCTCTCCTCATACACCTGACAACACTGAGATTACCAAACAATTTTTCTTCACCCAAGGAGTTAACTACTGCACTGTAATTGTTCAGTGGCTACTTTCCTCTTGGTAAGGGTAGAAGAGACTCTTTTAGCTATGGGTAAGCACATCTTCTAGGAGAAGGATACTCCAAAATCAAACCATTGTTCTCTAGTCTTGGGTCGTGACATAGCCTCTGTACCATGGTCTTCCACTGTCTTGGGTTAGAGTTCTCTTGCTTAAGGGTACACTCGGGCACACTATTATATCTAATTTCTCTTCCTCTTGTTTTGTTAAAGATTTTATAGTTTATAAAGGAAGTATTACTTTAATGTTGTTACTCTTCTTAAAATCTTTCTTTTATTTAATTTTTCCTCGTTTCCTTTCCTCACTGGGCTATTTTCCAACTAGGGTTGTAGCTTAGCAATTAATAATAATAATAATAATAATAATAATAATAAT
>NC_090728.1:58835127-58840127 GCF_036898095.1 Palaemon carinicauda | reverse complement strand
TTGATGGACGGCTACTGTCCACGGAGGTTAAAAAAGATTATGATATTGAAATCAAGAGAATTCAATTAATCACTGATTTCCCATTAGAAGTCTGGTCTATTTTTTTTCAGGGGAAATGTGAAACTAGTTCTTTAAATTTCTATGGTTATAATTAAGGAATTTCTTATAGAAGAGTCCTCGAGTTAATCCTACACCTCAGAGAAAAATTTCATGGGAGGTTTCTGGTCGTGACAGGAGTGTTTTATATATATGAGAGAAAAAAGATAATAGACAAAGGAGAAAAATTGGAAAGAACAAAGAAGAAAAACTTCATAAAAACAAGAAAAGAAACAAGATAGAATTAAAATATATATCTATCGGAATTAATCTATACCATTTGTAAAAAAATCTTAAAAAAAAAATCAACAAAATCTTCCAACAGAAAATAAACAATTGCTAATTTCCAAAATATACAGCCTGAACATTCTTTGGCTCGTAAGGAACCGCTTTATGAAGGCTCAAGAACTTCCTGAGAAATATTCCATAACTTTTACTAAAATAATGATTAAGAAACGCCAAAAGCAAAAGCAAAAAAGTCATAAAATATTAAAATATTACTAAAAACTCCGTGAGGAATAATGACTCTTGAAGAATAAGAATAAGAAACTTACTAATTTCAAGGCATCATTTCATGATTCTATCATCATCTAACAATGAAATCTCTCTTTATTCTTTCAATATCAATCGATATTTATAATTTAATCAACACTTTCAAGCTATGTTCTTGAGGAATACGAAGCAAAATATGAAAAAGCGTAGACCTCCGCCGCGGCAGCTTATTTTCAACCTTTTTCTCTACCTTGACCTTGACCTTTGACCTTAACATGTATGAATTGGCGTGGATTTTCATACACTCAAATTTGAACCAAGTTTGAAGTCTCTGTGACAACGATGTCCAAACCTATGGCTGATGACGTGAATTGGACATTTTGCTTGACCCTGACCTTGACCTTTGACCTTCACCTTCCAAAATTTAATAATTTTCAGCTTTTTACGTAACAGTTAATCCATGCATGTTTCATTACTCTACGATGAAAATTGTGGCCACACACAAACACACACAAAACACAAATAGGGGCGAAAACATAACCTTCAAACTTCGTAGACGGAGGTAATTATGAAAGCAAAACTTGACTGAAAAATATTTGCTTTTAATATTCAAGTCACGCATACAGTAGTTAGATTTGATATCCAATAATTGTAACGCTTGCTCAAGACTACTGTACAAGGGATACTGCATGACAGCTAAGTTTTTTTTTTCTTCTTTTTTTTTTCTTTTTTACATCAAAGTAAGTCAAAAAAAGATATATATTTTTCTTCCCATTATGCTCATGTATTGAGGAGAGAGAGAGAGAGAGAGCCTTCGCGTGCATAGGAACGCACCTCGCTAATTCTTTAGGAAAACTTGGAGCTCCAACCTCCCATAACTTTTTAAAACAAGGCACAAAGGAACATATTTCATGGCTCTTACACAGGCATCGCTTTCGCCCGCTAACTTTGGGATAGTATAGCTTCTTCATCTTCGACTTTAGAGGATATAAAAGCAACTAGAACACATCCTATTCTTTGCGACTCCTGAGGATGCAATGGACTCTTTGTCTACTTATCTCTAAAGACTTAGAAAAAATGTTTGACAAACAACGATTTTTTTCTCCCTGGAAACTTCAGCCATATAGACCCTTTATAGAGGGGCTTGGATCTCTCTCTCTCTCTCTCTCTCTCTCTCTCTCTCTCTCTCTCTCTCTCTCTCAGGGGGCTTAGTTATTTACTGCTTTTATTCTTCGTTTTAGCTGTTTACTACCAAGTTTGATTTTATACATTTTATTTAATTCCTTAATATCTTCTATTACGTTTCTCTCTCTCTCTCTCTCTCTCTCTCTCTCTCTCTCTCTCTCTCTCTCTCTCTCTCTCTCTCTCTCTCTCTCTCAAAAAGCCACATCTTAACACTTTAGGAAGAGGGAAGAGAATTAACGTGCGTTTTTTATAATTATAGAAATAATTCATATTATTCTTGCAGGACTACCAGATTGTAAGAAAAACATGTGTAATTAAAGAATGTGACCCTTGCATCAGTAAGAAAAACTTGTGGTTTAAGTAAGAGGAAAGAGGAATGGCAAACTAAGTTTGAGGGTATACTCCGGCATACGATTCTATCTTATCTCTCTTCCTCTTGTTTTGTTAAAGTTTTTTTATAGTTTATATAGGAAATATTTATTTTAATGTAGTTACTGCTGTTCTTAAAATATTTTATATTCCCTTGCTTCCTTTCCTCACTGGCCTATTTTCCCCGTTGGAGCCCCTGGGCTTATAGCATATCCTGCTTTTCCAACAAGGGGTTGTAGCTTAGCAAGTTATAATAATAATAATAATAATAATAATAATAATAATAATAATAATAATAATAATAATAATAATAATAATAATAAATGAAAAATGAAAAATGAAAAATGAAAAATAATAAATAATAAATAATAAATAATAAATAATAAATAATTATAAATGATAAATGATAAATGATAAATGATAAATGAAAAATGAAAAATGAAAATAATAAATAATAATAATAATAATAATAATAATAATAATAATAATAATAATTATAAGAAGAAGAAGAAGAAGAAGAAGAAGAAGAAGAAGAAGAAGAAGAAGAATATCTTATCAGAGACATATCAAGCGAAGACAGAAATACATCGAGTTGCAAGCCAGGCCAAAAGGAAATTCTCTGTGTACTCAATTTAGTCAGCTCTGTGAGCTTTGACAAAGGAGTATTTACTTTCTCGAAAAGCAAGCGTTTACTGAAACGGGACTCTAATTCCTCAAAGCAACTTGACAACATCTTTGAGCTACACCAGTAATCTTTTATCATTGGTTACAAGCATAATCATTTAGTCTATTATTCAATGTTATTGTTATGATGTTACTGATTCTCTCAAAGAAACGATTGTCAATCGGTTGACTTAATCCTCAGCCATGTAGGCCTGGTTCTTCCAACTCTTCTAGTGCCTTGTGAAGCCCAGTTGAAAGTTTGGTGAGTAAATCTCTCTTGGGGATTGCGAAGAGTATGATGAATTGAGAGGGCATAATCATTTAGTCTATATTCAATGTTATTGTTATGATTTGCCTATTCAAACAGTGAACAAGGATGTTACTGATTCTCTCAAAGAAAAAATTGTCAATCGGTTGACTTGGTATAGTCCTCAGCCATGTAGGCCTGGTTCTTCTTACTCTTCTACTGCCTTGTGGATTCAGTTGAGAGTTTGGTGAACTAATCTTTCTTGGGGAGTCCGAAGAGCATGCTGAAAGGAGAGGTACTGAATTAAAAGCTCAAGATAGAGACGACTGGTGAAATGTAACAGAGTGTCAATAGGTTAACTCAATCCTCAGCCATGTAGGCCTGGTTCTTCTTACTCTTCTACTGCCTTGTGGATTCAGTTGAGAGTTTGGTGAACTAATCTTTCTTGGGGAGTCCGAAGAGCATGCTGAAAGGAGAGGTATTGAATTAAAAGATCAAGATAGAGACGACTGGCGAAATGTAACTGAGTGTCAATAGGTTAACTCAGTCCTCAGCCATGTAGGCCTGGTTCTTCCAACTCTCCTAGTGCCGTGTGAAGCCCAGTTGAAAGTTTTGTGAAGTAATCTCTCTTGGGGATTGCGAAGAGTATGATGAATGGAGAGGTATTGAATTAAAAGCTCAAGATATTGACGACTGACGAAATCTAACTGAGGCCCTTTGCGTCAATGGGCGTAGGAGGTTATGATGATGATGATGATGACGACTTAGTATACTTGATTGAGATATTTTATTTTTTTTTTTCAAAACTATTCCAGCATAGTATTTTTTATGTATGAGCAATGAACTTTAATATGTTTTATAGTTTCTTTATACAATTACCTTCAATCAATTAATCATAAATTGACAGCCAGGACTGGTAAAATAATCATTCCTTCGAAGATATAGGTTTTAGGGGTCATAGTGTCGCTATTCTGTTCTGTACTACTTTAAATGGTCAGTATTTCAGATCTTCTCTTTTTACCAATTTATTTGAAAGAACTCGACTAATTTTTGGAATTCATGTTGATAAGAAATATATGATGACGTAGAATAGTAAACAATAATACTGACTTATTTGTATTAAATCGCTCTAATCATTGACTAGTTCGACCTGATCAAAAACCACAAGGTTGTAACCCCATCACCCTTAACTATATATAATGATAAGAAATTTTTAAAATGTGCCGTAAAAAAATGTGAAAATCCTGGAATAAATATTGCAAGGCATTTTCCGTTTCAAAGACGGATATATTGACTTAAAGGCATATTACGGTCACCAACCCATAAAAGATAAAAACAATTTTTTCTAAATATGTGGCTTATTTTTTTATGAATAAATGTAGAAAACATATATGAAATAAGAAAAAATATTGTAATTTTTATCACTTATATCTTTTTAATCTTAGCAAACTGTATCAACCACTGACTTGTTTTTTTAATTTAGTATTTGAAATGAACAGGAAAAATATGATTAAAACACAAAAGAGTTTTTTCTTCATTTACTGCACCGTGTCCTTACCATTCTGCTTCTTAAGACTGAAGGAAATAAAGTGGGGAAATAAAGTGGGGTAATAAAGTACGGGGACAAAGTGGGGAAATAAAGTGGGGTAATAAAGTACGGGGACAAAGTGGGGAAATAAAGTGGGGTAATAAAGTACGGGAATAAAGTACGGAAATAAAGTGGAGAAATACAGTGGGGTAATAAAGTACGGGAATAAGTACGGAAATAAAGTGGAGAAATACAGTGGGGTAATAAAGTACGGGAATAAAGTACGGAAATAAAGTGGAGAAATACAGTGGGGTAATAAAGTACGGGAATAAAGTACGGAAATAAAGTGGGGTAATAAAGTGGGAAAATAAAGTACGGAAATAAAGTGGGGAAATAAAGTACGGAAATAAAGTACGGAAA
>NC_090728.1:58819637-58834627 GCF_036898095.1 Palaemon carinicauda | reverse complement strand
GGGTATGGTCTCAACTAGATTTAGCAGGTATTTCAGCAATGAGTAATCTCTCTCTCTCTCTCTCTCTCTCTCTCTCTCTCTCTCTCTCTCTCATTCTTGCTACAAGATAATCAAGAGAAATTATATTGTGAAATTATGTTTTCCTTCTGCATAATTTATGGAAATCGTGTTTGAGGTCTCTCTCTCTCTCTCTCTCTCTCTCTCTCTCTCTCTTACTACATAATTAATGTCGATTTATTTTACTGTAAAAGTACATGATTTCCTCCTGCATAATCTTTGTAAATCATGTTTGAAGTCTCTCTCTCTCTCTCTCTCTCTCTCTCTCTCTCTCTCTCTTTTGCTATAAAATTAATGTCATGAATGATTTTATTATAAAAGTATGTTTTCCTCGTGCATAATTTCCGTAAATCCTGTTTGAAGTCTCTCTCTCTCTCTCTCTCTCTCTCTCTCTCTCTCTCTCTCTCATTCTTGCTACAAGATTAATCAAGAGAAATTATATTGAAAAAATTATGTTTTCCTTCTGCAGAATCTTTGTAAATCGTGTTTGGAGTCTCTCTCTCTCTCTCTCTCTCTCTCTCTCTCTCTCTCTCTCTCTCTCATTCTTGCTACAAGATTAATCAAGAGAAATTATATTGAAAAAATTATGTTTTCCTTCTGCAGAATCTTTGTAAATCGTGTTTGAAGTCTCTCTCTCTCTCTCTCTCTCTCTCTCTCTCTCTCTCTCTCACAGGATTACAAGTTCCTGATTATTGATTATAAAAACGTTCGTGCTGATAAGACTGCTGAAACTAACAATGTTTTATAGTTTTCTATAGTAATTATTTTATCCGCATATGCCAAATCAGTACCATTTTGAAAACATGTCCAAATAAACAAGATAATTCGGAATAAATTTGTATTAAAATCTCAAATATTATGTTACTGTAAATAATATAATATAAAAATAATCACAATTGAAAGATTTTTATATTTCTAGAGCATATATTCTTAAAAATAATTCATTCAAAGGAGTGTGTCATCATAATAAATAAACAAATAAATATACTAAATATACTAAAATATATAATCACCGCTGAGAAAACAATTGAAAAAATAAACGTGTGTTACAGCAATATACACTGTTAAAAATTTGCTACAACAATACGGTAAAAAACCTGTAATAAATGTTGCCGGGCATTTACTGTTTTAAAAACAGATATATTGACGTAAAGGAGTGATATTATGGTCACCAACCCGTTAAATCTAGTAACAAAGCATGGTAAAATTACGGCCGCCTGTATTTTACTGAAATACAGATAATGATATTTTTTTACGGAGAATTTCCGATTGAAATTATGGGTTTTTTAACAGTGTACGAACGAATATATTATTACACCAAAAAGAAAAACTCGAAAAATAATAATAAAAAAAAATCGCCTGTATTTTATTGAAATACAGATAACGATATATTTTCACGGGGATTTCCGAATAAAATTACGGTTTTTTTTTAACAGTGTACTAACGAATATATTATTACACCAGAAAGAAAAACTCGAAAAATAATAATAAAAAAAAAAATCGCCTGTAATTTATTGAAATAAAGATAACGATATATTTTCACAGGGAATTTTCGAATAAAATGACGGTTTTTCGAATAAAATGACGGTTTTTTTTAACAGTGTGCTAACGAATATATTATTACACCAGAAAGAAAAACTCGAAAAATAATAATAAAAAAAAAATCGCATGTATTTTATTGAAATACAGATAACGATATATTTTCACGGGGAATTTCCTATTAAAATTACCGGGTTTTTTAACCGTGTACTAACGAATATATTATTACACCAAAAAGAAAAACTCGAAAAATAATAATAAAAAAATAATCGCCTGTGTTTTATTGAAATACAGATAACGATATATTTTTACGGAGAATTTCCTATTAAAATTACGGTTTTTTTAACACTGTACTAACGAATATATTATTATACCAGAAATAAAAAATCGAAAAATAATAATAATAAAAAAAATACGACTGAAATTCTAACCACAGAGACAAATATCGCTAAACCAATCTAGAAAAAGGAAACAAACACTAAATGAAGTGAACTGTAACGCACGAATGAACAAACATTAAGGAAATTAAAGAGAGAAAACCAAGAATCGGACAAGGACCAATGAATAGGGGGAGAGATGTAAGAGAACCCGAGATAAATGAATCGACTTAATTGACGTGGAAGAATTAAAAGGGATAAAGAAAAACAAGTCGGTCATCTGCATTATCAGTTTACTCTTTTGATTAGATAAAACATCAATTCATTTATTGTCCATAATTAAATTCCTCTGGTGATGTATCCAGCGTTGAAGGTTTTAAAGTTTTAAAGGCCGCTCATGAATGGCAGTGACAAAGGACAGTGACATTGCTCTATCGAATAGGATAATGCTGTACCAACCGTGTGTCACACGATCGTACATAGTAAGGGTGGAAGAGGCTCTTTAGCTATGGTAAAGCAGCTGTTCTAGGAGAAGGACACTCCAAAATCAAACCATTGTTCTCTAGTCTTGGGTACTGCCGTAGCCTCTTTACCATGGGTTAATTTCTGCATTGTAAGTTTCCATTAGCTTCTTTCCACTTGGTAAGGGTAGAAGAGACTTTAGCTATGGTAAGCAACTCTTTTGGGCGAAGAACCCAAAATCAAACCCTTGTTACCTAGTCTTGGGTAGTGCCATGGCCTCTTTAACATGGTCGTCCACTGTCTTGGGTTAGTATCTTCGCTCTCCCCCTCGCACTAATAAGAACCTGAAATAACATGCCTGTTTTTCTCACCGTTAACTGTTAACCGGTGCGGAGTCGGTTTGAACATGAAATTGCCGGTTATGTTTCGTATGCCCTTTTTGCATGGAGTCTTTGTATATAAATGCTAGTGTTCTGTAATAAAGTTACTCAGTTGCTTTCATCCTGCCTTTGAGTCACAACCTTCTCTCGGCTCGTCACATTGGTGACCCCGGAGTGACTCATTTGAAGATAGATATATATATATATATATATATATATATATTCCTTCATCTGAAAAGATATATAAATACATTCCTTAATATGAAAAGATGTATATATAAACACATTCCTACATCTGAAAATATTCAAATACATTCCTTAATCTGAAGACATAAAAACAAATTCCTTCAACAGAAAATATTCAAATACATTCCTTAATCTGAAGAGATATACAAATACTTTCCTTTATCTGAAGATATGCAAATACATTCCTTCATAAAGAGAGATATAAAGAAAATGGAAAAAAAGATAATTAGAGGAAAAATCCCTTCATTATTTCAAACTTGAATATTACAAAGAGCTTTGTGACCTGTCTTTAATAGTATTAGAATAAATCAAGGTCAGTGATGAAATATTCTTGCCGTTATTCTTACATAATGGGAGAGGAAAATATTAATTCTTCTGGAAAAGCGAGAGCTTCAGTCTCTCATAACTTTTTAAAAAACAACGTACGAAGAAATTGCATGAGACTTACACAGGCAACCTATTCATCCCATTATTTCTGGAAGGCATAGCTTCTTCATTTTCGATTTTAAGAGGCGTGAAAGCTGGTTTAACATCTCAAAAATTCTCTGCGAAGCCCATGGACGAAACAACGGGCTCTTGCTTACTAACTTTAAGAACTTCGAAAGAATACTTTGATATTTACAAAATCTATCCCTTTAAATTTTTGTAGGTAGTAGGTTGGCCAGGGCTCCAGCCTCCCGTTGAGATACTACCGCTATAGAGTTATGGGGCCTTTGACTGGCCAGACAGTACTGCATTGGATCCTTCTCTCTAGTTACGGTTCACTTTCCCTTTGCCTACACATACACCGAATAGTCTGGCTTATTCTTTACAGATTCTCCTCTCTCCTCATACACCTGACAACACTGAGATTACCAAACAATTTTTCTTCACCCAAGGAGTTAACTACTGCACTGTAATTGTTCAGTGGCTACTTTCCTCTTGGTAAGGGTAGAAGAGACTCTTTAGCTATGGTAAGCACATCTTCTAGGAGAAGGATACTCCAAAATCAAACCATTGTTCTCTAGTCTTGGGTCGTGACATAGCCTCTGTACCATGGTCTTCCACTGTCTTGGGTTAGAGTTCTCTTGCTTAAGGGTACACTCGGGCACACTATTATATCTAATTTCTCTTCCTCTGTTTTGTTAAAGATTTTATAGTTTATAAAGGAAGTATTACTTTAATGTTGTTACTCTTCTTAAAATCTTTTCTTTTATTTAATTTTTCCTCGTTTCCTTTCCTCACTGGGCTATTTTCCAACTAGGGTTGTAGCTTAGCAATTAATAATAATAATAATAATAATAATAATAATAATAATAATAATAATATAATAATAATAATAATAATAATAATAACAACTCTGGGATAGAAAAAATAAATTAAAAGTATAGCATACAAAATGTGGAAAACAGGCATTTAAAATGATGAAGAACGTTGAGGAAAACTGTATTTGTTATAAAAAAAAAAAAAAAAAAAAAAAAAAAGTGGAAGACATGCATCTAAAATGATGAAAAACGTTAAGGAAAACTGTATTTAAAAAAAAAAAAAAAAAAAAAAAAAAAAAAAAAAGTGAAAAACATGCATCTAAAATGATGAAAAACGTTAAGGAAAACTGCATTTATAAAAAGAAAAAAAAAGGGGGCATAGAAATAGTGATATGAACGAGGACCCTTCTTCCGGAATGCATTAACTGTGTATGCTATTAATTAGGTAAACAACATTTCCTTTATTCCAGCTAATTAGATTCTCACATTGCCGTGCTGGATGTAGTTGCTGGATCGAATGCAAGAAGGTTAATTTCTTTTAGAAGTTGATAATGAAAGATATTAAGAAAACATAGTAGAATAACAATATAGATATTATATATATATATATATATATATATATATACATATATATATACAAATATATATATATACAAATATATATATACAAATATATATATATATATATATATATATATATTATTATTATTAAATGCTAAGCTACAACCCTAGTTGGAAAAGCAGGATGCTATAAGCCCAGGGGCCCCATCAGGGAAAATAACCCAGTGAGGAAAGGAAATAAGGAAAAATAAAATACTTTAAGAATAGTAACAACATTAAAATAAATATATCCTATTTATATAGGAAATATAAAAACTTTAACAAAACAAGAGGAAGAGAAACTAGATAGAACAGTGTGCCCGAGTGTACCCTCAAGCAAGAGAACTCTAACCCAAGACAGTGGAAGACCATGGTACAGAGGCTAAGGCACTACCCAAGACTAGAGAACAATGGCTTGATTTTGGAGTGTCCTTCTCCTATACATATATATATATATATATATATATATATATACTAATTTACGTTCAGTCGTGTAGAATCTTTTTAAAACCATATGAAGTTTGAAATGTTAATATATTAATATAATATAACTGTTAATATACTAGAGTGCCATTTCCATTAGTGCAAATAAAGAATTATGCATACTAGAAACCTTTTCATTTAAACTACATGAGTTAAATTTGATGAATAATAGTTTTTTCTAAAGTCTAAACGTTCGAATTTAGTAAAAATATTTTCATACACACAACGAACGGTAAGACGAAATTTTTGCTATTCTTCCAAAACAATAGCTAACAATTATAGAATAAGGTAGTTTGAATGAAGGATATAAACAACAAATTATCATTTGCGTGCTAATAACAATTATGCAATAATGAGACTGACTAAATCCGTAAAGGATTCATTGGCTAGATTCATCAAAGGATAGACCAGTTCCTTGTGATGTGCAGTGCCTATCTAGCCAAGGAGGACCTTTGCGTCAATAGGCGTAGGTGTACCTCTAGGAGTCTAGCTCACACCATCTCACCTGGGTATGACTATTCCCTATCCCCTGAGAGGGAGATGATGTGTATATATATATATATATATATATACATATATATATATATATATATATATAGATATATATACATATATATAAATATATATACATATATATATAAATAATTATATATATATATATTCATATATATATATACAGTAAATATAGACATAAACACACACATATATATATATATATATATGTATGTATATATATACATATATATACATATATATATACATATATACACACACTCATATATATATATATATATATATATTATATATATACATATTATATATATATATATATATATATGTATATACTATATATATATATATATATATGTATATATATAAATATATATAAATATATATATATATACATATATATACATAATATAAATATAAATATATATATATATATATATATATATATACACACACACATATCCAGACACTTGCTCTTTATCCTATAATGGAGATGCGAATATAACTTCGCAATAACAAAGGGCACGGAGAGCCTATACACCATTCATCATGGTTGGCAGTGGCTATGTATGGTCAAAAAAAAAAAAAAAAACCTTCGCTGGTAATCAATAGTACATCCAACAATAAACTCTGGTAACATTGACAGTCTTCTCAGAAATGTAATTTGATGGACGGCTACTGTCCACGGAGGTTAAAAAAGATTATGATATTGAAATCAAGAGAATTCAATTAATCACTGATTTCCATTAGAAGTCTGGTCTATTTTTTTTCAGGGGAAATGTGAAACTAGTTCTTTAAATTTCTATGGTTATAATTAAGGAATTTCTTATAGAAGAGTCCTCGAGTTAATCCTACACCTCAGAGAAAAATTTCATGGGAGGTTTCTGGTCGTGACAGGAGTGTTTTATATATATGAGAGAAAAAAGATAATAGACAAAGGAGAAAAATTGGAAAGAACAAAGAAGAAAAACTTCATAAAAACAAGAAAAGAAACAAGATAGAATAAAATATATATCTATCGGAATTAATCTATACCATTTGTAAAAAAATCTTAAAAAAAAAAATCAACAAAATCTTCCAACAGAAAATAAACAATTGCTAATTTCCAAAATATACAGCCTGAACATTCTTTGGCTCGTAAGGAACCGCTTTATGAAGGCTCAAGAACTTCCCTGAGAAATATTCCATAACTTTTACTAAAATAATGATTAAGAAACGCCAAAAGCAAAAGCAAAAAAGTCATAAAATATTAAAATATTACTAAAAACTCCGTGAGGAATAATGACTCTTGAAGAATAAGAATAAGAAACTTACTAATTTCAAGGCATCATTTCATGATTCTATCATCATCTAACAATGAAATCTCTCTTTATTCTTTCAATATCAATCGATATTTATAATTTAATCAACACTTTCAAGCTATGTTCTTGAGGAATACGAAGCAAAATATGAAAAAGCGTAGACCTCCGCCGCGGCAGCTTATTTTTCAACCTTTTTCTCTACCTTGACCTTGACCTTTGACCTTAACATGTATGAATTGGCGTGGATTTTCATACACTCAAATTTGAACCAAGTTTGAAGTCTCTGTGACAACGATGTCCAAACCTATGGCTGATGACGTGAATTGGACATTTTGCTTGACCCTGACCTTGACCTTTGACCTTCACCTTCCAAAATTTAATAATTTTCAGCTTTTTACGTAACAGTTAATCCATGCATGTTTCATTACTCTACGATGAAAATTGTGGCCACACACAAACACACAAAACACAAATAGGGGCGAAAACATAACCTTCAAACTTCGTAGACGGAGGTAATTATGAAAGCAAAACTTGACTGAAAAATATTTGCTTTTAATATTCAAGTCACGCATACAGTAGTTAGATTTGATATCCAATAATTGTAACGCTTGCTCAAGACTACTGTACAAGGGATACTGCATGACAGCTAAGTTTTTTTTTTTCTTCTTTTTTTTTTCTTTTTTACATCAAAGTAAGTCAAAAAAAGATATATATTTTCTTCCCATTATGCTCATGTATTGAGGAGAGAGAGAGAGAGAGAGCCTTCGCGTGCATAGGAACGCACCTCGCTAATTCTTTAGGAAAACTTGGAGCTCCAACCTCCCATAACTTTTTAAAACAAGGCACAAAGGAACATATTTCATGGCTCTTACACAGGCATCGCTTTCGCCCGCTAACTTTGGGATAGTATAGCTTCTTCATCTTCGACTTTAGAGGATATAAAAGCAACTAGAACACATCCTATTCTTTGCGACTCCTGAGGATGCAATGGACTCTTTGTCTACTTATCTCTAAAGACTTAGAAAAAATTGTTTGACAAACAACGATTTTTTTCTCCCTGGAAACTTCAGCCATATAAGACCCTTTATAGAGGGGCTTGGATCTCTCTCTCTCTCTCTCTCTCTCTCTCTCTCTCTCTCTCAGGGGGCTTAGTTATTTACTGCTTTTATTCTTCGTTTTAGCTGTTTACTACCAAGTTTGATTTTATACATTTTATTTAATTCCTTAATATCTTCTATTACGTTTCTCTCTCTCTCTCTCTCTCTCTCTCTCTCTCTCTCTCTCTCTCTCAAAAAGCCACATCTTAACACTTTAGGAAGAGGGAAGAGAATTAACGTGCGTTTTTTATAATTATAGAAATAATTCATATTATTCTTGCAGGACTACAGATTGTAAGAAAAACATGTGTAATTAAAGAATGTGACCCTTGCATCAGTAAGAAAAACTTGTGGTTTAAGTAAGAGGAAAGAGGAATGGCAAACTAAGTTTGAGGGTATACTCCGGCATACGATTCTATCTTATCTCTCTTCCTCTTGTTTTGTTAAAGTTTTTTTATAGTTTATATAGGAAATATTTATTTTAATGTAGTTACTGCTGTTCTTAAAATATTTTATATTCCCTTGCTTCCTTTCCTCACTGGCCTATTTTCCCCGTTGGAGCCCCTGGGCTTATAGCATATCCTGCTTTTCCAACAAGGGTTGTAGCTTAGCAAGTTATAATAATAATAATAATAATAATAATAATAATAATAATAATAATAATAATAATAATAATAATAATAATAATAAATGAAAAATGAAAAATGAAAAATGAAAAATAATAAATAATAAATAATAAATAATAAATAATAAATAATTATAAATGATAAATGATAAATGATAAATGATAAATGAAAAATGAAAAATGAAAAATAATAAATAATAATAATAATAATAATAATAATAATAATAATAATAATAATTATAAGAAGAAGAAGAAGAAGAAGAAGAAGAAGAAGAAGAAGAAGAAGAAGAATATCTTATCAGAGACATATCAAGCGAAGACAGAAATACATCGAGTTGCAAGCCAGGCCAAAAGGAAATTCTCTGTGTACTCAATTTAGGTCAGCTCTGTGAGCTTTGACAAAGGAGTATTTACTTTCTCGAAAAGCAAGCGTTTACTGAAACGGGACTCTAATTCCTCAAAGCAACTTGACAACATCTTTGAGCTACACCAGTAATCTTTTATCATTGGTTACAAGCATAATCATTTAGTCTATTATTCAATGTTATTGTTATGATGTTACTGATTCTCTCAAAGAAACGATTGTCAATCGGTTGACTTAATCCTCAGCCATGTAGGCCTGGTTCTTCCAACTCTTCTAGTGCCTTGTGAAGCCCAGTTGAAAGTTTGGTGAGTAAATCTCTCTTGGGGATTGCGAAGAGTATGATGAATTGAGAGGGCATAATCATTTAGTCTATTATTCAATGTTATTGTTATGATTTGCCTATTCAAACAGTGAACAAGGATGTTACTGATTCTCTCAAAGAAAAAATTGTCAATCGGTTGACTTGGTATAGTCCTCAGCCATGTAGGCCTGGTTCTTCTTACTCTTCTACTGCCTTGTGGATTCAGTTGAGAGTTTGGTGAACTAATCTTTCTTGGGGAGTCCGAAGAGCATGCTGAAAGGAGAGGTACTGAATTAAAAGCTCAAGATAGAGACGACTGGTGAAATGTAACAGAGTGTCAATAGGTTAACTCAATCCTCAGCCATGTAGGCCTGGTTCTTCTTACTCTTCTACTGCCTTGTGGATTCAGTTGAGAGTTTGGTGAACTAATCTTTCTTGGGGAGTCCGAAGAGCATGCTGAAAGGAGAGGTATTGAATTAAAAGATCAAGATAGAGACGACTGGCGAAATGTAACTGAGTGTCAATAGGTTAACTCAGTCCTCAGCCATGTAGGCCTGGTTCTTCCAACTCTCCTAGTGCCGTGTGAAGCCCAGTTGAAAGTTTTGTGAAGTAATCTCTCTTGGGGATTGCGAAGAGTATGATGAATGGAGAGGTATTGAATTAAAAGCTCAAGATATTGACGACTGACGAAATCTAACTGAGGCCCTTTGCGTCAATGGGCGTAGGAGGTTATGATGATGATGATGATGACGACTTAGTATACTTGATTGAGATATTTTATTTTTTTTTTTCAAAACTATTCCAGCATAGTATTTTTTATGTATGAGCAATGAACTTTAATATGTTTTATAGTTTTCTTTATACAATTACCTTCAATCAATTAATCATAAATTGACAGCCAGGACTGGTAAAATAATCATTCCTTCGAAGATATAGGTTTTAGGGGTCATAGTGTCGCTATTCTGTTCTGTACTACTTTAAATGGTCAGTATTTCAGATCTTCTCTTTTTACCAATTTATTTGAAAGAACTCGACTAATTTTTGGAATTCATGTTGATAAGAAATATATGATGACGTAGAATAGTAAACAATAATACTGACTTATTTGTATTAAATCGCTCTAATCATTGACTAGTTCGACCTGATCAAAAACCACAAGGTTGTAACCCCATCACCCTTAACTATATATAATGATAAGAAATTTTTAAAATGTGCCGTAAAAAAATGTGAAAATCCTGGAATAAATATTGCAAGGCATTTTCCGTTTCAAAGACGGATATATTGACTTAAAGGCATATTACGGTCACCAACCCATAAAAGATAAAAACAATTTTTTCTAAATATGTGGCTTATTTTTTTATGAATAAATGTAGAAAACATATATGAAATAAGAAAAAATATTGTAATTTTTATCACTTATATCTTTTTAATCTTAGCAAACTGTATCAACCACTGACTTGTTTTTTTAATTTAGTATTTGAAATGAACAGGAAAAATATGATTAAAACACAAAAGAGTTTTTTCTTCATTTACTGCACCGTGTCCTTACCATTCTGCTTCTTAAGACTGAAGGAAATAAAGTGGGGAAATAAAGTGGGGTAATAAAGTACGGGGACAAAGTGGGGAAATAAAGTGGGGTAATAAAGTACGGGGACAAAGTGGGGAAATAAAGTGGGGTAATAAAGTACGGGAATAAAGTACGGAAATAAAGTGGAGAAATACAGTGGGGTAATAAAGTACGGGAATAAAGTACGGAAATAAAGTGGAGAAATACAGTGGGGTAATAAAGTACGGGAATAAAGTACGGAAATAAAGTGGAGAAATACAGTGGGGTAATAAAGTACGGGAATAAAGTACGGAAATAAAGTGGGGTAATAAAGTGGGAAAATAAAGTACGGAAATAAAGTGGGGAAATAAAGTACGGAAATAAAGTACGGAAATAAAATGGGGTAATAAAGTGGGGAAATAAAGTGGGGTAATGAAGTGGAGAAATAAAGTGGGGTAATAAAGTGCGGAAATAAAGTGGGGTAATAAAGTGGGGAAATAAAGTGGGGTAATAAAGTGGGGAAATAAAGTACGGAAATAAAGTGGGGTGATAAAGTACGGAAATAAAGTGCGGAAATAAAGTGCGGAAATAAAGTACGGAAATAAAGTGGGGTAATAAAGTACGGGAATAAAGTACGGAAATAAAGTGGAGAAATACAGTGGGTAATAAAGTACGGGAATAAAGTACGGAAATAAAGTGGAGAAATAAAGTGGGGAAATAAAATGGGGTAATAAAGTGGGGAAATAGAGTGGGGAAATAAAATGGGGTAATAAAGTGGGAAAATAAAGTGGGGAAATAAAGTGGGGTAATAAAGTACGGGAATAAAGTACGGAAATAAAGTGGAGAAATAAAGTGGGGAAATAAAATGGGGGTAATAAAGTGGGGAAATAAAGTGGGGTAATAAAGTGGGGAAATAAAGTGGGGTAATAAAGTACGGAAATAAAGCGGGGAAAAAGAATGGAGTAACAAGAAGGAAGATGGCACCGATGGACCATGAATGAGGTGCCATTTCTATCTTCCCAGACAAGGGCTGAAACAAAACGCCTTCCATCAGAGGAACCTTTTGAATATTCACGAGGGTTCCAAAGAGGGTTAGACCCGGTAGAGGTAAAGCAAGGGTTGTGAAATCTATGCATGTTCCCTCCCAAGGAATCCAGTTTTTACCTCCGCTTTCTTGCCAACCTCCTTCAACTACCTCCCCCACATGAAAAAAAAAACACCATCAATTTTTTTCCCTCTCCCTCAACCCCAACCCCCTTTCTTGCTAACCTCATTCAAATTCCACCCCCCCCCCAAAAAAAAAAATCTGATTTTTACCTCTCCCTCAACCCCCACTTTCTTGCC
Source organism: Palaemon carinicauda (assembly GCF_036898095.1). Taxonomy (NCBI): domain Eukaryota; kingdom Metazoa; phylum Arthropoda; class Malacostraca; order Decapoda; family Palaemonidae; genus Palaemon; species Palaemon carinicauda. The sequence goes on along the minus strand of NC_090728.1, from coordinate 58,822,151 downwards.
AAATTCCCTCAACCCGCACCCCAAAAATCATCCGATTTCTACCTCACCCTCAACCCCTACTTTAGTACCAACCTCCCTCAAATTCCCCCCCCCCCCCCCAAGACATCCGATTTTTACACCTCCCTCAAACCCCAATTTCTTGTCAACCTCCCTAACCCCCCCCCCCCCCCCACACACACACAAACACAGAAAAATCTGATTTTTACCTCTCCCTCAAACCCCACTTTCTTGCCAACTTCCTTCAACTCTAACAACACCCCCCCCCCCCAAAAAAAAAAAAAAACATACGATTTTTACCTCTCCCTCAACCTCCACTTTCTTGCCAACCTCCCTCACATCCAACCCCCCCCCCCCCCCCCCCGAAACCATCCGATTCTTACCTCTCCCTCAAACCTCATTTTCTTACCAACCTACCTCAACTCCTCCCCCAAAAAACCATCCGATTTTTCCATCTCCCTCAGCAACCCCCCCCCCCCTTTCTTGCTAACCTCCCTCAACTTCCCCCTCCCCTCCCCCCCCCCCTCAAAAAAAAACCACGGACACATCCAATGGATTAATATTATGGCTGTCGGTAACTTTACGCAACGGAGTAACCATTAAACCGCAAACTGGCGCGCAAGTTTGTTAAGGTTTCTGCAACTTGGTGCCGCTGCTTAGAGTTGCCGTCGCATAAATGTGCAAAAATTACCCCTAAATGAGGTTTTTATTGTGAATTACGTTATTGCGCGAGAGAATTACGGCCGCTTAGCTGCGGGTTACACTTCCAACGAGACCTCGTAAGTAGCCCAATTCATTGCGAGGCCCTCGTAAGCCCAGCGTATTATCATCGACTTAGTCACGTGGAACTTTGTACAATTATCCCTAATGGATAATTTACTCGTCTTTGCATTACTTGCTGATTTAGAATTGGGCGGTATATCACGGCCCGAACCGCTATCTGTCGTAGCGATTTTTTTTTCCTATTTTCAATTCCAGTCCGGAGAACTACAATTGTTAACTTAAATGAGTTGGGGTCTTTTTTGGGGCCAACCTTCAAGCGAATCCGGGATGCAGCTTCGCTCGTTTCGAGCGAGTTATGGTTCTGTCTCATTGCTTGTTCAGTTGCAGCTTCTGCATTGCTGTGCTCTGAAGCAGAGGGTGGAAGGGGGGGGGGGGGGTTTAAGGACAATTTTACAAACTGCGGTGAAAAAAAAAAATAGAAACTGCGGTAGAAAAAAAAATAAGTGAAACTTAAAGATGATGGGGGGGGGGAGATGGGGGTAAATTTTACAAACTGCGGGGGGGGGAATTAGAAACTGCGGTAGAAAAAAAAATGAAACTTAAAGATGAGGAGGGGGGAGTTGCGGTAAATTTTACAAATTATGGTGAAAAAAAAAATAGAAACTGCGGTTTAAAAAAAAGTGAAGCTTAAAGATGAGGGGGGGAGTTGAGGTAAATTTTACAAACTGCGGTAAAAAAAAAAAAAAAAAAATTAGACACTGCGGAAGAAATAAAAATAAAAGTGAAGCTTGAAGATTAGGGGGGAGGGAGTTGGGGTAAATTTTTACAAACTGCGAAAAAAAAAAAAGACGTTTAAGGATGAGGGTAATTTAGCATTCAGTACTTTCTACCCTACTGATTTCCAAGATGATTGGTTCTTTACGGTAACAACGTCTACAATAGATTTGCATTTAAACACTCCCACCATATCGATAAAGCTATAAATTAAGCCTTTTTTCATTCGTCGTAATGAAACACTCTACTTACCCTAACTCCCTCCCTGGACTTAGATTCCAGGAAATGCTCAGAATAGCAGCAGGAATGACTAGATTAATTCCTAAATTCAATACTAGGCTTTTGGCCTTTTTTCCAGGATCCGCTACTTCCCTTCCAATAACAGAACGGGACTCGAGCACCAACGCTCTTTTTTCAAAGGGAGCAGCAGGCCAGAGGGGAGAATGGAACTATTATATATTGCCATGAAAGACACTCTCTCTCTCTCTCTCTCTCTCTCTCTCTCTCTCTCTCTCTCTCTTTAAAAGGAAACTAAAATTACTCGAGAATTAAAGATGGCTGTACCTTTTTCGAAGTGTGAGAAAGATGGATATAAAAAAAAAAACCTTTAGACTCTCTCTCTCTCTCTCTCTCTCTCTCTCTCTCTCTCTCTCTCTCTTTAAAAGGAAACTAAAATTACTCAAGAATTAAAGATAGTTGTACCTTTTTCGAGGTGTCAGAAAGATGGAAATAGAAAAAAGTTTAGACACTCTCTCTCTCTCTCTCTCTCTCTCTCTCTCTCTCTCTCTCTCTCTCTCTCGTTAAAAGGAAACTAAAATTACTTAAGAGTGTAGAAGTATGTTTTCCTCCTGTATAATTCCTTAAAATCGTGTTTGAAGTCTCTCTCTCTCTCTCTCTCTCTCTCTCTCTCTCCCTCCCTCCCTCTCTCTCTCTCTCTCTCTCTCTCTCTCTCTCTCTCTCTTAATGTGGCAATTTCTTTGCATACAAAATATCAAATACTTGGAATAGACTTCCAGCAGA
>NC_090728.1:58814637-58817137 GCF_036898095.1 Palaemon carinicauda | reverse complement strand
TTAAAATTGTAGCCAGGAAGCTATTCACAAACAAACAAACACACAAAAAAAGGAGCAAGAAACATAACCTCCTTCCAACTCCGTTGGCGGAGGTAACAATGAACGAAAAACTTGACTGAAACTATTAGCATTTAATATTCACGCCTCGTATACCATAATTGAATTTGACATCCAAAACGTTACAACGTTTGCTCAAGACTTCAAGGGAGACCCAAAGACACATACAAACAAACAAACAAACAGGTGCGAAAACATAACCTCCTTCCAACTCCGTTGGCGGAGGTAACAATGAACGAAAAACTTGACTGAAACTATTAGCATTTAATAATCAAGCCTCGTATACCATAATTGAATTTGACATCCAAAAACGTTACAAACGCATTGTGGCAAGGAAGCTGTTCACAAACAAACACAAAAACAAACAAAAAAACAGGGGCGAGAACATAACCTCCTTCCAACTCCGTTGGCGGAGGTAACAATGATCGATAAACTTGACTGAAAATATTTGCATTTAATATTCACGCCTCGTATACCATAATTGAATTTGACATCCAAAAACGTTACAACGTTTGGTCAAGACTTCAAGGGAGACCCAAACACACAAACAGGTGTGAAAACATAACCTCCTTCCAACTCCGTTGACGGAGGTAATAATGAACGAAAAACTTAGACTGAAACTATTAGCAGTTAATATTCACGCCTCGTATACCATAATTGAATTTGACATCCAAAAACGTTACAACGTTTGGTCAAAACTTCAAGGGAGACCCAAACACACAAACATACAAACAGGTGCGAAAACATAACCTCCTTCCAACTCCGTTGGCGGAGGTAATAATGAACGAAAAACTTGACTGAAAATATTTGCATTTAATATTCACGCCTCGTATACCATAATTGAATTTGACATCCAAAAACGTTACAACATTTGGTCAGGACTTCAAAGGGAGACCCAAACACACACACACAAACAAACAAAACTGGGGCGAGAACATAACCTCCTTCCAACTCCGTTGGCTGAGGTAATAACGAACGAAAAACTTGACTGAAAATACTAGAATTTAATATTGACACCTCGTATACCATAATTGAATTTGACATCCAAAAACGTTACAACGTTTGGTCAAGACTTCAAGCGAGGCTCCTTGACAGCTAAAGGCAGAAAGTATCTAATATGCAAATTGTCCCTCAGTGAATATCGAAGCTGAAACCAATTATCCAAAGATGTTCTCTAATCAACTTATTCCACCCGGCAGTCAAAAAGAGAGAGATTTTTTTCATCAGCGAGATCGCTCAACTCGTGAAACTATAATATCGGATTAGCTCTTAATTGCTAACATAATTAGGATAGGAATAAACTTTCGTGTAATTTAAGTGCCGTGGGTCGCTTTCTAGAGCAACTTTAATTAATTAGTGATTATTACTTTATGCGTGCATTTATACGTAATTACATATACGGATAAAAATAGAAATTTATTATTATTATTATTATTATTATTATTATTATTATTTATTATTATTATTATTATTATTATTATTATTATTATAACTTTATGGGTGCATATATACGTAATTACATATACGGTTAAAAATAGAAATTTATTATTATTATTATTATTATTATTATTATTATTATTATTATTATTATTATTATTATTATTATTATTATTATTATTATTATAACTTTATGCGTGCATATATACGTAATTACATATACGGTTAAAAATAGAAATTTATTATTATTATTATTATTATTATTATTATTATTATTATTATTATAACTTTATGCGTGCATATATACGTAATTACATATACGGTTAAAAATTGAAATTTATTATTATTATTATTATTATTATTATTATTATTATTATTATTATTATTATTATTATTATTATTACTTACTTACTTACTTACTTACTTACTAAGCTACAACCCTACTTGGAAAAGCAGAATACTGTAATCCCGAGGGCTCCAATAGGGAAAATAGCCCAGTGAGGAAAGGAAATAAGGAAACTACAAGAAAAGTTATTAAAAAATTAATAACATAATTAGGATAGGAATAAACTTCGTGTAATTTAAGTACCGTGGGTCGCTTTCTAGAGCAACTTTAATCAATTAGTGATTATAACTTTATGCGTGCATATATACGTAATTACATATACGGATAAAATTATAAATGTATTATTATTATTATTATTATTATTATTATTATTATTATTATTATTATTATTATTATTATTATTATTATTACTTGCTAAGCTACAACCCTAGTTGGATAAGCAGAATACTGTAAGCCCGAGGGCTCCAATAGGGAAAATAGCCCAGTGAGGAAAGGAAATAAGGAAACTACAAGAAAAGTAATTAAAAATTAATAACATAATTAGGATAGGAATAAACTTCCGTGTAATTTAAGTGCCATGGGTCGCTTTCTAGAGCAACTTTAATTAATTAGTGATTATAACTTTATGCGTGTATTTATACGTAATTACATATACGGTTA
>NC_090728.1:58787137-58809637 GCF_036898095.1 Palaemon carinicauda | reverse complement strand
CTTATTACATCAAATTTTTATTTTTACATTTTTCATATATTCAGATTCCAGGGGGGGGGGGGGGTGCGAGAACTGACTGCTGATTTGAAAGGGTGCGAACACTGAAAAGGTTAAGAACCACTGCCCTAGGGGGTTGGTATAAACAAGTGCCCCTATGGCGTTAGTATAAACAAGTGCAATTATGGGGTTGATATAAACAAGTGCCACTAGGGGGTTGGTATAAACAAGTGCCCCTATGGGGTTAGTATAAACAAGTGCCACTATGGGGTTGGTATAAACAAGTGCAATTATGGGGTTGATATAAACAAGTGCCACTAGGGGGTTGGTATAAACAAGTGCCCCTATGGGGTTAGTATAAACAAGTGCCACTATGGGGTTGGTATAAACAAGTGCCACTAGGGGGTTAGTATAAACAAGTGCCACTAGGGGGTTGGTATAAACAAGTGCCCCTATGGGGTTAGTATAAACAAGTGCCACTAGGGAGTTGGTATAAACAAGTGCCACTAGGGGGTTGATATAAACAAGTAACACTTAGGGGTAATATAAACAAGTGCCACTAGGGCTTGGTATAAACAAGTGCCACTATAGGGTTGATATAAACAAGTGCCACTATGGGGTTGATATAAACAAGTGACACTAAGGGGTTTATATAAACGAGTGCCACTAGGGGGTTGGTATAAACAAGTGCCACTAGGGGGTTGATATAAACAAGTGCCACTATGGGGTTGATATAAACAAGTGACACTAAGGGGTTTATATAAACGAGTGCCACTAGGGGGTTGGTATAAACAAGTGCCACTAAGGGGTTGATATAAACAAGTGACACTAGGAGTTGATAATAAACAAGTGACACTAAGGGGTTTATATAAACGAGTGCCACTAGAGGGTTGGTATAAACAAGTGCCACTAAGGGGTTAGTATAAACAAGTGGCACTTAGGGGTTGGCATAAACAAGTAACACTAAGATGTTGATACAAAAAAGTGCTCCAAAGGGGTTAATCAATATGTTATTTAATAAAGACTAACATCTTTAGAGTTATTAGAAACAAAATCTTGTCATTTTGACAATTCTAAAGCAAGCTAAAAATCAGTGCCGAGTCAAAACTTAATAAAAAAAAACAGACAGAGCTACAGAGGTATTATTATCATTATCATTACGTAAACTTGTTAGAGAAGCAGGTTGCTATAAGCCCAGGGTCAGCTAAAACCATTAAAATAATAATAATAATAATAATAATAATAATAATAATAATAATAATAATAATAATAATATTACTTGTTAAGCTACAACCATAGTTCGAAAAGAGAGATGCTATAAGCCCAAGGGCTACAACAGGGAAAATAGCCCAATGAGGTGTATGAGGACAGATAAGAATGTGGAAAGAATAGGCCAGACTATTCGGTTTATGTGCAGGCAAAGGGAAAATGAGCTGCACTAGAGAGTAGGATCCGATGTACTACTGTCTTGCTAGTCAAAGGGCCCAATGACTCTCTATCGGTAGTATCTCACCAGGTGGCTGGTGCCTTGGCCAACCTACTACCCTCAAAGTAAGTAAAGAATATTGTTATAACATAATCAACATAAATTAAAACAAAATGGTATTCTGACCAAGCATTTGAGCCTTTTCAAAGCCTACCCTGTTAAAATAACCGTAATTCTAATCCAAAATTCTTCGTAAAAATATACTGTTCTCAGCCGTATCTCAGTAAAAGACAGGCGACCGTAACTTTAGCCCTACTTTGGCGTTATCTTTAACGGTTTGGTAACCGTAATATCACTCCTCAACGTCAATATATCCGTTTTTAAAACGGCAAATGCCGGGCCACATTTATTCCAGGAATTTTTTTTTTTTTTTTTTTTTTTTAGAAAAAAATAAAAAGTGTACGTTGAATTTCAAGGAAAACAAATATTGCCAAGGACTATTCTGGTTGCAAACAACGAGGTACTTTATAGTAATCTCAAAAGAATGCCTATGCAGATATTATGCGGCATGGCCAACATGCACCACATCAAAAGACTCAGGTATTGAAGGCAATTGCTTAAAAATGATAGCCAAGCTGGATATTTTCCTTAATATAACTTAATGTATTCTACCGTAAGACATATACTTTCCTAAATATAAATTTATGTATTCCATCGTAAGACATATACTTTCCTAAATATAAATTTATGTATTCTATCGTAAGACATATACTTTCCTAAATATAAATTTATGTATTCCATCGTAAGACATATACTTTCCTAAATATAAATTTATGTATTCCATCGTAAGACATATACTTTCCTAAATATAAATTTATGTATTCTATCGTAAGACATAAACTTTCCTGAATATAACTTATTGTATTCTATCGTAAGACATATACTTTCCTTAATATAACTTAATATATTCTATCGTAAGACATATACTTTCCTAAATATAACTTGATGTATTCTATCGTAAGACATATACTTTCCTAAATATAGCTTTATGGCTTCTATAGTAAGACATATTTTCCTAAATATAACTTTCTAGATTCTATCGTAAGACATATAATTTCCTAAATATAACTTAATGTATTCTATCGTAAGACATATACTTTCCTAAATATAAATTTATGTATTCTATCGTATAACATATACTTTCCTAAATATAAATTTATGTATTCTATCATAAGACATATACTTTCCTAAATATAAGTTTATGTATTCTATCGTAAGACATACTTTCCTAAATATAAATTTATGTATTCTATCGTATGACATATACTTTCCCTTATATAAATTTATGTATTCTATCGTAAGACATACAGTATACTTTCCTAAATATAAATTTGTGTATTCTATCGTAAGACATATACTTTCCCTTATATAAATTTATGTATTCTATCGTAAGATAAATCAAGTTATAATTTGCAGTTTCTTTCTGAATATAATATTACTCGAAGGGATGGTTTGATGGTTACTTTTATCACAATGACATTATGAAACTACAAGTGATAACCCAGAATTATTAACTAATTTGCCTACAAAATACGTAATCGAGATAAAGGATGTTTTTTATATCGTGAAACTAAGACTGATACATAGACAATAAACTTATAGATGAAATCATTTAAATTGAAAAAAAAAAAAACTTTTAATATATAAATATAAAAATAATATATATGTATATGTTAAGTTGGATTTCATACAGTGAAATCATTGAATACAAACAAAGTAAAATATACATCTATATATTATCTGTCCATGGTTGGGACACACACACATTATATATATATATATATATATATATATATATATATATATATATATATATATATATATATATATATATATATATATATAGCGATTTTCATTACCATGCTGGCCATGCGGATTGGTGATGATGGGAGACTTTTGTCTGATAGCTCACTGCAAACCAACCTAGTATGGGTGGCCCTGACTAGTACAGCTTTGCTGATAATGGTGATACACAAACACTTTCACCCCGTTTTATTTATATATATATATATATATATATATATATATATATATATATATATATATATATATATATATATATATGTGTGTGTGTGTGTGTGTGTGTGTGTGCATCTGGTACTTGCCTCAATCAAAAGGCTATGCTGCACAACTCCCAACATATTGAGAAACATTATGTTCCCGTAAATCTTCGATTCTCCACTATCACCTTTAACCTTTGGCACAAGGGCTTTTATCATCCGACCCAACGACCCAGTCCTCAAACTTTACATACTAATCACTTCTGTTCTGTTCTCCTTCGTTTTTAATCCTGGGTTATTTTTCTCCTATTCTATATCTGATTGCTCATGGCAATTTCTTCTTATATGAATCTATTGGTTTTATTATACTTTCTGTTAACCATGAAACCTGTATTTTATGGATGGAAGTTATACCTATGTTAACTTTTCCTGTGACCAAATAATGATCTGAATATCGTAATATACTTGTCTCCTCAAAAAAAAAGGCATTGACAAACCATGTACTTGAGAATTTGATTACTTACCCCTTTGAATTACTCGAAGAACTTCATAATTAAGGAAAACTATCTGGCTGTGTGCCATACTTTTGCATCTAAGTCACCTAGCAACACGGACATTTACCAGTCTCCAAACCCAGACAGGCACAGAGTTACAACTAATCATATATATATATATATATATATATATATATGTGTGTGTGTGTGTGTGTGTGTGTGTGTGTGTGTGTGTGCGCGCGCGCGTGCGTTGGACACGCGAACATACACAAGTGTGTTTATATATCAAGTCCCGTATTTCACACCGAAATCCTTATCAAGGAACAAATACTCTAAAATGGTGTAAGTTAAAACATGAAGTCATTTTTACAATAAGAGAATTTACCATAGAGGCCATAAGAGAGAGAGAGAGAGAGAGAGAGAGAGAGAGAGAGAGAGAGAGAGAGAGAGAGAGAGACGGACCAGGTCTGAGGAGGCCATGTGGAAAGCTGATAGCGACCTCCCCTACCTATCAAAGGTGTCCCTTTAGCCAACCCCTATTCCTTCCTCTATTCACCTTCCCCTATCCTCACTTCTCTATCCTCCTTCCTCTATCCTCCTTTTTCTATCATCGTTTCTCTATCCTACTTTCCCCTAAACTCCTTCCTCTATCCTCCTTTCCTCTATCCTCCATTCCCTATCCTCCTTTCTCTATCCTACTTTTCCCTATCCTCCTTTCTCTATCCTACTTTTCCCTATCCTCTTTTCCTCTATCCTCCTTCCTCTATTCTACTTTCCCCTATCCTCCTTCTCTATCCCTCCTTTACCTACCCTCCTTTCCCCTATTTTCCATCCTCTATCCTCCTTTCCCCTATCATCCTTCCTCTATCCTACTTCCTCTATCCACCTTTCCCCTATACTCGTTCGTTCCTCTATCCCTTCCTTCTTCTATCCTCCTTTCCCCTAGCCTCCTTCCTCTATCCTCTTTCCACCGTCCACCTTCCTTTATCTTAATTTCCTCTATCCTCCTTTCCCCTATCCTTCCTCAATCCTCCTTTCCCGTATTATTATTATTATTATTATTACTTACTAAGCTACAACCCTAGTTGGAAAAGCAGTATGCTATAAGCCCTGGGGCTCCAACAGGGAAAATAGCTCAGTGAGGAAAGGAAAAAAGGAAAATAAAATATTCTAAGAAGAGTAACAACAATAAATATCTCCTATATAAACTATAAAAACTTTAACAAAACAAAAGGAAGAGAAATAAGATAGGAGAGTGTGCTCGAGTGTACCCTCAAGCAAGAGAACTCTAACCCAAGACAGTGAAAGGCCATGGTACAGAGGCTATGGCACTACCCAAGACTAGAGAACAGTGGTTTGATTTTGGAGTGTCCTTCTCCTAGAAGAGCTGCTTACCATAGCTGAAGAGTCTCTTCTACCTTTACCAAGAGGAAAGTGGCACTGAACAATTACAGTGCGACAACCCCTTGGGTGATGAAGAATTGTTTGGTAATCTGTGTTGTCAGGTGTATGAGGATAGAGGAGAATATGTAAAGAATATGCCAGACTATTCAGTGTGTATGTAGGCAAAGGGAAAATGAACCGTAACCAGAGAGGAGGATCCAATGTAGTACTGTCTGGCCAGTCAAAAGACCCCATAACTCTCTAGCGGTAGTATCTCAACGGGTGGCTGGTCCTTCCTCTATCCTCCTTTCCCGTATCCTCCTTCCTCTAGCCTCCTATCTCCTATCCTCCTTCCTTTGTCCACCTTCCTCTATCCATCTTTCCCCTATACTTCTTCCTCTATCCCTTCCTTCCTTTATCCTCCTTCCTCTAATCTCCTTTCTCTATCCCCCTTTCCCTTATCCTCCTTCCTTTATCCCTCCTTCCCTTATTCTCCTTTCCCTATCTTCTTTTCCCCTACTCTCCTTCCTCTATCCCTCGTTCCCCTATCTTCGTTCCTCTATCCTCCTTTCCCCTATCATCCTTCCCCTATCCCCCTTTCCCCTATCCTCCTTCCTCTATTCTCCTTCCCCTATCCTCCTTCCTTTATCCCTCCTTCCCCTATCCTCCTTTCCCTTATCCTCCTTCCCCTATCCTCCTTCCTCTATCACCCTTTCCCCTATCCTCCATCCCCTATCCTCCTCCCCCTATGCAGTGCTCAGCAGTACAATTACTGCTGCGTACTTGTACTTTGATGTACTTAATCCAAAATGTTACATTCATCTTCGGGTAACACAACAGGACTACCAAGTTTGGTCAAATTCGCTACATAGTAAAGTTGCTCACAAACATACAAACAAATAACGAAACGAAGACATGGGTGAATACATACCCTTCGCAAAACCTTCGACTTTGGCACACAAGCTACAAAAAAAACCTGTCGCAGTGCAGAAATCCTGTGTCATCACCTACGGCATTCTCTTCAATCCCACTTTTATGGACTGACCGTGAGGCCTCAAATCCATGCCATCAAGAATTAATAGAACAATGAAATTATTCCGATGAATGATAAAAGCACTTTCTATTGATTTTTATCTGATTCCATCACATCTTCAGTCACAGACACATTTCGAGGTAATTTAGGCTTATAGAAATTAAGTAAATTAACGTGACAGTCCAATTAATCTTTTATCATTCCTTTTTATCTATTCAATGAGGAATGTGAGTCCCAATTAAGTAATAGGAATATCTATGCTGCTATTAGTGCCACCAAGTCATCTCTCAAATGCTGGCTATATTTCATGGCAGATTGTTAAAATATAAATATTTTTTCTCAAACCTTGAATTATAGATTTCAATAGTTTCAGTCTCATTGCCTTTGTCTGAAGAAGATATTCTTCATTTCTTTATTAATATTTGCCAATTATTTCCTTTGACGGATAATTATCTACTACTTACAATATGTAATAAGTTCTCGTTTCCCCAAACGAAACTTTTTTTTATAAATTCAATTCAAAGATTATTTGCCCCTTTTGGCTACTTATATAAGTTCATTGTAGTAGTAGTAGTAGTAGTAGTAGTAGTAGTAGTAGTAGTAGTAGTAGTAGTAGTAGTAGTATGAAAAGAACAATATTTAAGAATTAAATAAAAATTCTTCAACCAAAGTTCATGGGAGCCAATAAACATTTCCTCTCAAATAAACCATCACAAACACACTTCTTTGTCAAAATCCATGGTGTTCTTCCACTATCAGTCTCCTTTGTCAATAAAAAATCTGCCACCTTTATTTTTATACAACGGAACAATTATTCATCTCACTAATTTCCTTTGAACCTTTCCCTCAATACAATCACTTTACAAACCCTGGTCAGCCACCTAATCATAATATCGTAACATTTTGCTTATTATTATTATTATTATTATTATTATTATTATTATTATTATTATTATTATTATTACTTGCTAAGCTTCAAACCTAGCTGGAAAAGCAGGATGCTATAAGTCCAAGGGCTCCAACAGGGAAAATAGCCCACTGAGGAAAGGAAATACGGAAATAAACAATTAACAATTAAAATAAAATACTTTAAGAACAGTAACACTAAAATAAATCTTTCATATATAAAGTATTAAAACTTTAAAAAAATAAGAGGAAGAGAAATGAAATAGAATAGTGTGCCCGAGTGTACCCTCCTTCAAGAATTCTCGCGATCCTGAGGAGGAAAGATTAGGTAGGGAACTCCTCCTCCTCCTCCTCCTTCTCCTCCGAGTTCGAGTTCGACCGATATTAACCTCTGTATATCAACCCTGTGGGGAAGAATTTCTGCGGAGGCCAGAGAAAATGACTCTCCTGTGAAATATTCGTAGATCGTTTTGTGCGAGCGAGCAGTTACAGCAGGTTGTAACTGAGAGGTGAAGTTAATGCAACTGAACTTTATTAAACAATCACCGAGTTTATATACAGCGACTTGCGTGGAAGAACGTCATAAAAAATTCAAACATAATAAAGATTGTGTTAGCATCATAACACAGGATGATCTATTAACAGTGAAGGTAGAGCGAGTGATAAAATGAAAAAAAAATCAAAACGTTTACGGTGTACGTGTGTGAAACACGTGAGATAGTTTCTTTGGCAAGAACGTTTACTGCATCAGCTTGCCATGTGCCCAAAAGAGACTGACCTGCTTTAGATTCTCAAACGTTTGTGACCTTTCGATTAAAACTTCTGGATAGTTTAGAATATATAAACATGTTCTAAAACATAAACATGTTATTCTAATATAAAAGTATATTGTTTTAATACTTACTTGATAAGTGAAAATAAAGAGATGCAGGGTCTCTTGATAAGTGAAAATAAAGAGATGCAGGGTCTCTTATATAAGTGAAAATATGAATAATTTCTAGCCACAAAGACCAAAAATAAATAGGATTGGTGGAGAGCACATAAATTCAGTTAAATGAATAATGAATAATAAGCATATATTGTCAGAGCAAAAAAAAAATCCACCAAATAAAAAACATAAAAAAAAAAATATTACCAAAATAACCAAAATTTGCTACCGAAAGTAGACCATTAAAAAGCATTATAGAACTGAAATCACCAAAAAAAATCCACCAAACAATAAAAGACATAAAATAAAAATCCGTAAAAACATTTCAAAACACATTCCAAACGTAAAACTCAAAACTTGAATATTCATGGACACAGGATCATAAGAGATCCTATTAAACAGATGACCGGGCAATTTGGCTATGAAGGATATTTAGAACAAAGGGAATCACTTAATCTCGAACAGCGAATCCGCAAAATGTGTGGTTAATCCTACATAATTAAAGGACATTGCGTATGATTGTATTTTATCGTGACGTCACCTCGGAAATCAGTGGTATGAATTAAATACGAATACGAAAATACACGTTAGGTTTGTACTCTCTCTCTCTCTCTCTCTCTCTCTCTCTCTCTCTCTCTCTCTCTCTCTCTCTCTCTCTCTCTCTCTCTCTCTCTCTCTCTCGAGGAAAATACACGATAGATTTGTACTCTCTCTCTCTCTCTCTCTCTCTCTCTCTCTCTCTCTCTCGAGGAAAATACACGATAGATTTGTACTCTCTCTCTCTCTCTCTCTCTCTCTCTCTCTCTCTCTCTCTCTCTCTCTCTCTCTCTCTCTCTCTCGAGGGAAAATACACTATAGATTTGTTATTAAAGACGGAGCTTTGTGTACTCTCTCTCTCTCACTCTCTCTCTCTCTCTCTCTCTCTCTCTCTCTCTCTCTCTCTCTCTCTCTCTCTCTCTCTCTCTCTCTCTCTCTCAACCTTTTTCGAAGTGAATTTTCTCATTTCTATGTATCAGAGATTTAAATAGGAGAAAAAATATATTTACCCCCCCCCCCCTCTCTCTCTCTCTCTCTCTCTCTCTCTCTCTCTCTCTCTCTCTCTCTCTCTCTCTCTCTCTCTCTCTCTCTCTCTACACGTATTCATCAATGCATAGTTGTATATTTTAGCATCATGCAGTAAAATGTCAAGCTTTTCACTTCTCTGATTTTCAGATTCACCGCCTGTTTCGTTTCTTCTGTCTCTGGGCTACATATTTTTTTACATCTTGAAATCTTGATATATATATATATATATATATATATATATATATATATATATATATATATATATATATATATATATATATGTATATGTATGTATATGTATATATATATATATATGTATTTATATATATAAATATATATACATATATTTATATATATATTATATATATATATATATATATATATACATACATAATAGGTCCCTAGAGACTACAAACGAAGCAGGGGAAGGAAGAGAAGACCTTGGATTAACGAGTTAGGACAATTTGCAGGCATAGATTGGCATAGAAAGACCCTGAACAGACGAGAGTTGAAGGACATGTCTGTTGCCTTTGTCCTGTAGTGGACATGCAGCGGCTGTTGATGATGATCATCATATATAATGTGTGTAATATATATACATATATATATATATATATATATATATATATATATATATATATATATATATATATATATATGTGTATGTGTATATATATATATATATATATATATATATATATATATATATATATATATATATATATATATATATATATATATATATATATATATATATATCTATATATATATATATATATATAAATTATTATTTCAAGTTCGATCATTCACTAACTTTACCTTTTATCTAAAGAAACTTCTATCACATTAGTAATAAAATCATTATTCCCCAGCAACTTCAAGAAAATGCCATGAAAACTTCATAATAAAAATATACCGCTTGAGCGCAAGTACAAATTCAAAACAACTTTAAAAAACATAACTTTTACATAAATATTAAACTACTGCATCTAATGAGTTTTCACCTGACCTACTTCTTACTTTTAATGAATGCACCGACTAAATATTCATGTCAAAGCATTATTTAATCTTATGTTTATTTCCTTTAATTCAAGGCCAGAGATACAGACACTATTCATCTCTATTACTACATATCTTATTAACTGTTCTTAAAATATTCTATTTGAATTGTTAATTACTTCTCTTATTTCCTTGTTTCCTTTCCTCACTGGGCTATTTTCCCTGTTGGAGTCCCTGGACCTATAGCATCCTGCTTTTCCAACTAGGGTTGTAGCTTAGCAAGTAATAATAATAATAATAATAATAATAATAATAATAATATTTGAATTGTTAATTACTTCTCTTATTTCCTTGTTTCCTTTCCTCTCTGGGCTATTTTCCCTGTTGGAGTCCCTGGACCTATAGCATCCTGCTTTTCCAACTAGGGTTGTAGCTTAGCAAGTAATAATAATAATAATAATAATAATAATAATAATAATAATAATAATAATAATTAAATGAATGCCATATCTCGTATGATACATTTACTCAATAAATCAATGGGTATACACAAAGATACAAACACACACAACTACAACAACAACAAATGCAGCCACTTCTCTTCACCTGCAGGAAAAAGGCCTCAGACGTATCAGTTCATTTCTAGGGTTTGGCCAGTTTTTATCACCACGCTGGCCTGTGCGGATTGGTGATGGTGGGGGATTTTCGTCTGATGGCTCACAACAAACCAACCTAGTATAAGTGGTCCTGACTAGTACCGCTGTGCTGATCAGGAGCAATGCGCAAACCCTTTCACCACGTCAAGGTATCCGCGTGTAGGTGTGTGTGTGTATATATATATATATATATATATATATATATATATATATATATATATATATACATATATATATATATCATATATATATATATATATATATATATATATATATATATATATATATATATATATATATATATATATATATATATATATATATATATACATAAATATATATATATATATATATATATATATATAATATATATATATATATATATATATATATATATATATATATAAATATATATAATATACATATATATATATATATATATATATATATATATATATATATATATATATATATATATATATATATATATATACACACACACACAAACCCGTCCACCTTTAACCAGCCAGCAGGAGAGCACAAACTCTCCTAAATCGCTGCCGATCTCAAGCCCAGATAAATGGGAAGAGTTGCTGTCTGGTCTAACCAACCGCGTATGACAGGATGACAAATAATAATCAATCAATCAATCAACGGCGTATGAAAACTGTGGCAAAAAAGTAAATAATGAACCTCGATTTAACAATGGAATGCAACGGACTGCAGCATCACCATGACAGCACTGAGATATATGCAAAGGGTGCCTCAGAAGTCACGACTGAGAATAAAGTTAGCGAGGAAAAAGGATTTGGAAACGAAAGGAAAGATGAGAATTGGAAATTTGGAAACATGAAAGTGAAGAGACTTGCTTGATGTAGAAAAAGGAAAATTATGATTCCATGTATACAGGAGACAAAATGGTAGGGGGAGAGTGCATTATATGCTTGGGGAGGATGTACGTTTACTACGGAGGAAGATTGAAGTAAAAATGGGGTAGGAATAATTCTATATCCAGATTTGCTTGTGAATGTCACAGAGGTCCAACGTATCAGTGACAGGTTCATGGGTTTAAAGGTTTAAAGGCCGATCGTGAATGGCAGAAGCAATGGACTGTGACATTGCCCTAGAGATTGACCATATTACATATGCTCAGCACCCAAACCCCCCCTCCACCCAAGCAAGGACCCAGGGGAGCCAGGTAATGGCTGCTGATGATTCAGCAGGTACACCTATAGGCTCCCACAAACCCGCCATCCTTACCTCACAAGGATGGTGAAGATGCAGCGACCAAAGGAACTAACAAGTTTGAGCGGGATTCGAACCCTAATCTGCCGATCACCATCAAGGACGTTACCAACAGGCCACCACAACAGTTTGGGAAAGATAAGAGAGTATGGGATTTCATCTCGGCATACAAGGGTGTAAGGAAGAGATGGAGGAATTCAGATGGAAATTTGAAGAATATATATGAGTTCCAATTGAACTATTAGTGTTATATGGGGACATGAAAACCCATGCAAGTAAGAGCTCTGAAGGAACCCATGGAGGAAGGATTTGGAATAAGAAACCAGAAAGATGAAAGATTGTTAACAAAAGCAGAAGCTATGAATCTAGTGGTATTATATACACAATTTTAGAAGAGTAAAAGGCATCTACAGTCCATTTCTTTTAGCGAGGCATATTTGCACCGACTTGCAGCGGTGCCCTTTTAGCTCGGGAAAGTTTCCTGATCGCTGATTGGTTGGACAAGATAATTCTAACCAATCAGCGATTAGGAAACTTTTCCGAGCTAAAAGGGTACCGTTGCGAGTCGGTGCAAATCTGCCTCGCTAAAAGAAATGGACTATCGTAGCATATACATGAGGTCAAAATGAGCCTCAAATTGACTATATCAACTCTCAGAACATATTTTCCACATCACTGTCGAGACCAGACGTTGTCACTATCATATACATCATCACAACTGTCATCAATCATCATAGTTATTACCGTCGCCAGCTTCGGCGTGTATTCATTTGTTTGTATGTCTGTCAGTGTGTTTGTGATTCGCATAACTCAAAAACTATTGGACCAAACCTATGAAATTTAGTGGGATAATTGGCTACGATCCAAAGACAATTTGATTAGATTTTGGGAGTGATTTGGTCGAAATTCAAGGCTAAGGTCACGAAAATATCAAGAACCTCTTCTTAACAAATCGTTGCTAATTTTCATCTGATCTGCATGAAACTAGTGCCAAAATGTGAATAATTCAATTGCCTATATATTGATATATATAACATGATATAGGCGAAGGTATGCTCTGTACCGAGTGCCTTTTCATATCGTGGCCAATTTTTATCTGATTTGCATGAAACTAGTACCGAAATAGGCATAATTCTATTGCCTATATTGTGGTATACAACATGATATAGGCGGAGGAATGCGCTCTACCGAGTGGCCGTTCTATGAAGCGACGGTATAGGCGAAGGTATGATCTCTACCGAGTGGCCGTTCTGTGAAGCGACGATATAGGCGAAGGTATGCTCTCTACCGAGTGGCCGTTCTTTGAAGCGACGATATAGGCGAAGGTATGCTCTCTACCGAGTGGCCGTTCTGTGAAGCGCCGATATAGGCGAAGGTATGCTCTCTACCGAGTGGCCGTTCTGTGAAGCGACGATATAGGCGAAGGTATGCTCTCTACCGAGTGGCCGTTCTGTGAAGCGACGATATAGGCGAAGGTATGCTCTCTACCGAGTGGCCGTTCTACGAAGCGACGATATAGGCGAAGGTATGCTCTCTACCGAGTGGCCATTCTATGAAGCGACGATTTCACAGAATTTAAATTATCTACACAGCCAAACATAATCAATATCTAATTTCAAAATTCCACACTTGCTCTTTTACGAGATGAAATTTTCCTTCCTTTAGAAATTCCCTCCCGTATATCACACAAATGGACGTGATCCACAGCCGTATTCAGCTCCCTGATATAATACGGGAAGTCAGACCTGCAATGCCAAAACCTATTATTGCTGGATAAGTAATTCCCACATTCAAAAAGGAAAAGGGAAAACGATGAAAGGACCCACGAAAAGAGATTCGGTAAATCATTCACTATCGGAACCTGGAAATATAGAATATGATCTTTTTAGGGAGGCTTCGATCGTTTATAGTTATTATCACGTCACCTATAAATTCTTCGCGGGGAGAAATGTCGCTCCGCCATCTACCGGCCATGTTTTTCTCTAATCTTTCGACCGCTGACCATTTTCGGGTTTTATATATTAGAGGCGTCTCTTTGGGGCAACGCAGGGATAAAGTGAACCACTCTATAAATCCAGCGGTATCATTGGACAAGACCCAGGATAACAATAACTTTCCCTTCTGGTTTATATCTTTCCTTTTTTTTGTCTTTTTACTTTCTTAAGAAGAAGGGTAACGTTTGGTGAGTTTTAGGTTTATGCAGAATATTCAACCAATACTGACTTTTTCTACGTAGGATTCATTTGTTTATTATTTTTCATGCACTAAACACGCTCAATTTATTATATCACAAGAAAACACACACATATATATATATATATATATATATGTGTGTGTGTGTGTGTGTGTATATATATATGTATATAGTGTATATATATATATATATATATATATATATATATATATCAACACTAAGCTGTTTCCCCTAACACAGGGTGGCTCCAAGCCACAGTCACATTCCTCTTTCAACTGCTGAATTGTGAATGACCCATCTGTGCATTAAAGACTTCACAACATATGTCACCTCATACACCTACATGGAAGGTTTATCGGCACCATGTCGTATCCACTTCCATTCACTGCACTCATTTCCTTTCAATTATGTTTTCCATTCAATCTACCCAACTACACTCAATGTAACTAGAAATGGGCGATAGGGGAGGGCACCTAGTTTTACATGGATTCCCACAATGGTGCCACGTCTCTGCAGATCACACGCTTGCCTTCTTTCTCCAACCCCGCTAAACCTTCTTTATCTCAATCTCTCTTTGTTTCTATATAAATTGCTGTATTTTCGAAATTGTATCAGAAATTATCATAAACTTTGTTCTACAACACCACTTAGGTAAGATTCAAGGTATGTTTTCCGTATAAGGGCTTCCCACCCATCCTACACGTGGCACATATGACCGGGGCCCTCCAACGCTCATACGTCAGACGATATCTTCGACATTCTGGCGATGGACTGTTCCCCTGTTTCAATCTCTTCATATGGCCACCTTAATGGGTACATCTTGCAATATTGGAAGAAAAGGCATTAGAGAGAGAGAGAGAGAGAGAGAGAGAGAGAGAGAGAGAGAGGGAGAGAGAGAGAGAGAGAAATTTTGAAAATCCAGTAATATATATGCATATATATAATATATATAGAGAGAGAGAGAGAGAGAGAGAGAGAGAAGAGAGAGAGAGAGAGAGAGAGAGAGAGAGAGAGATAATTTTGGAAATCCACAAATATATATTAATATATATATATATATATATATATATAGATAGATAGATAGATAGATAGATAGATAGATAGATAGATAGAGAGATATAGATATGCATATATAAATCAGCCACTTCTCTTCTTCCAACACCCATTCTAAAATTCATTCCTTCATCTTACTCATATCCATATACGATTATTACTTTATCTTGCTCTTCTTTACACTCAACTTCCTCCTCTTGCAAACTTCTTAACTTCATCACCAGCTGCTGTAGTCTCACTCCATTGCCTTCACGCGTAACACAACATTTTTTTAAAATATCAGTCATTCCACAAACTATTCAGATTATTATTATTATTATTATTATTATTATTATTATTATTATTATTACTTACTAATCTACAACCCTAGTTGGAAAAGCAGGATGCTATAAGCCCAGGGACTCCAACATGGAAAATAGCCCAGTGAGGAAAGCAAGCAAGGAAATAAGGGAAGTAATTAACAATCAAAATATTTTAAGAACAGTTACAACATAAGAATAAATATTTCATATATAAACTATAAAAACTTTAAAAAAACCAAGACAGGACAGCGTGCCCGAGAGTACCCTCAAGCTAGAGAATTCTAACCCAAGACAGTGGAAAGCCATGGTACAGAGGCTATGACACTACCCAAGAATAAAGAACACTGGTTTGATTTTGGAGTGTCCTTCTCCTAGAAGAGCTGCTCCCCATAGCTAAAGAGTCTTCTACCCTTACCAAGAGGAAAGTACCTATCAAATAATTACAATGCAGTAGCTAACCCCTTGGGCGAAGAATTGTTTGATAATCTCAGTGTTGTCAGGTGTATGAGGACAGAGGGGGAATATGTAAAGAATAGCCCAGACTATTCGGAGTATGTGTAGGTAAAGGGAAAATGAACCGTAAACAGAGAAAAGGATCACATACCATTTTCTAATCTTTAAGTTTTACAAACATACATATGTGTATATGTATTTGAGTATGTCTTTGTATATACATGTATTCGCATTTTCTCGTGTATATATCCCTGGATCTTTAATGCACATACGTGAGAAAGTATAAATTGGATATAATGATTTATTTAAGTGTATATGAATACCACAGCTGGGATAATCATATACATTTTCTTACGAGCATTTGTCCTTTAAAAGTCAAAGAAAATGGCGGACTACAGAAACATCTAACAAAGTGCGAATAAAAATCATTATAGTTTACTTGATACCATATAAAACTTCAAGGGGAAAAAAAAAAGTTGACCGACGAAAGGAGCATGTAGAAAGTAATACAGGTACGTGACCACTTAAATTTAGTATGAAGACATACAATAAAATCCTGACTTGCCCAGCCGGGCTTGCTAAGCCTAGAACAAAATATTTTTTTACCAAACTTTGATCATTTCAACTTTTGCCCCCTTCACTCAGCCAGATAGTTTTTGCATCATCTCTGATTCCCGCGAAACATGTATCACTTCTGTATTTTAAGTAATTATTTAAGCCAGCCACTGAGGGGGGAGGGGGGAGGGGGCAAGCCAGCCTCAACATGGTGCCGGTCCCAAGCCCGGGTAAATGGGGAGGGTTGGCGGCAGGGAAGGCATCCGGCCATGAAAAAAAATTAGCCAAGACCAAGATGATCAGTGAAAGTTGTGAAAATCGACCTCACATAAAAGTGGGAAAAGATGCAGACAAAGAAGATTCTAAGTAATTATTTGTTCTTAAGATAATCCTATGTTTGTTTGTTTCTTTTAATTAAGGGGGAATATAAACGTTCTACTAAAGGATACAGTGATTTTAAGTATAAAAAAAAAATTGATTTTAAATACCTCTTAGGGATCGGTTTACCCTCTTGCTTGAGGGTACATTCGAGCACACCATTATCTTATTTCTCTTCTTGTTGTGTTTTTCAAGTTTTTATAGTTTATATATGAAAGATATATTTTAATGTTGTTATTGTTCTTAAAATATTTTATTTTATGTTGTTCATTACTCTCGCAGCTTATCTATTTCCTTGTTTCCTTTCCTCATTGGGCTATTATTCCCTGTTGGAGCCCTTGGGCTTATGGCATCCTGCTTTTTGAACTAATCATACCTTTGGCAAAGCCGCTCAACGTGACAGGATATATATATATATATATATATATATACAGTATATATATATATATATATATATATACATATTCATTATATATATATAAATATATATATATATATACAGTATATATATATATATATATATATATCCAGAAAATTGCTTTTTATTATATAGTGCTGATCGGTGACTTTTCAACACGTGAAGGGCGCTTACCGATATAACTCTGAAATTAAAAAAAAAAAAAAAAAAAAAGCCGTACACGCAAAAAAAAAAAGAAAAAAAAATCTCTCGAGCCCTATTTCATCTTTGAAACGAATCCTAAATAGAAATATTTTTAATCTAGAATATCTACTCGATTTCCGACCAATAAATTCCAACTGGCTTTAATAGATGAAAGCGAGTTAATGGAAATAAAATGAAATCTTTTAACGCAAAGGCGGTCAAGGAGTCATCAGCATGACCCAGAAAAAAAAGGTAAAAATGTTTTCCGCTAGTTTTATAACTCCCGAAGGATTCCGACTTTAAAATGCGGCTTTAAGCTTCATAAGAAATGCTGTCCATAAGAAATTTCGTCTTACGAATGGAGTGGCCAGGAGTCCGGCTAAGGAGCTTATGGACATAAAAGTGCTTTGGGATAAACTACTTATGGCGACTTCGTAATATTTTCTGGTAATTGTGAGCTTGGGTGAGAGAGAGAGAGAGAGAGAGAGAGAGAGAGAGAGAGAGATGGTGTGTGAGGTGTGTGTGTGTGTGTGTGTGTGTGTGTGTGTGTGTAGTTGTGCTCAGACAAACGTGAGTTTTTAATTTTCATATTCGCTAGTTCTGCAGATGTGTTCATGTATATTATTGGATATTTTCTCGTAGAATTTCAAAAAAGCACAGGGTGGCTCCAGAGAAAGAAAAGGAAAGTAGTCCCTGTCACATTAATCCTTAAATTCAGAGGAATACTAGCTTCATAGAGCAACAAATTCAAGTATATTAATGGAGGGATATTTACTCTACAGAATTTAAAAAAAAAGCAAAGGGTGGCTCCTGAGAAAGAAATGAAAAGCAGTCTCTGCCACATTAATCCTTTTTCTTCCGAATAGGATCTTTATAGAGAAAAAAATTACTCATCAGCAATACAACAAACCCACCTAGACACTGAACAATTCGTGTTCATGTATATTAATGGAGAGATATTTACTCTATAGAATTTCAAAAAAGCACAGGGTGGCTCCAGAGAAAGAAAAGAAAAGTAGTCCCTGTCACATTAACCCTTTAACTTCAGAGGAATGGTAGCTTCATAGAGCAACAAAGGCGGCTCATCAACAGTGCAACAAACCCTCTAGACCCTGAACAATTCGTGCCATCTTGTACACACTATTTATCTTCCTATATCTCAAGCCCATTTCTTTGCAATGTCTATCATGCTACACTGTTAAAAATTTGCCTTGGGAAAAAGGTTAAAAATCCTGGAATAAATGTTGCCAGACATTTAACGTTTTAAAAACTATATTGATATAAAGGAGTGATATTATATTCACTAACCCGTAAAAAAGATAATAACAAAGTAGGGTAAAATTACGATCACTATTTTACTGAAATACGGCTGGAAACAGTATATTTTTACGGAGAATTTCCTTTTATAATTACATTTTTTTTTAAGTGTGCCAAATCCATTTTTTTAGGACTTTCTCATTCATAACCTCATAGATGATTATCCCCAAGACTAAAATACTGGGCTCAAGGATATACTTACATGCTGACAAATAACAGCAATGCCTATTTCTAAATAAATATACCATCTAAACAACAAAACTAAACATTCACATGAGAATATTAATATTTAATCAAAATATATTCAGTCTTCAGATTACGATTCCAATATCTTTTCAAAAATGTAAAAATGATTAGACTCAGATTGTTTCTGTAAACCAAACAATAACTGGAGGTACATATTATTATTATTATTATTATTATTATTATTATTATTATTATTATTATTATTATTAATAATAATAATATTATTATTATTATTATTATTATTATTATTATTATTATTAATATTGTTGTTGTTGTTGTTGTTGTTGTTGTTGTTTGCTAAGTTACAATAGTTACAAAAGCAAGATGCTATAAGCCCAAGGGCTCCAACAGGGAAGATAGCCAAGTGAGGAAAGGAAATGTAATCGTTAAAAAAGATAACCAACTTTCATACACTTCAAGGTGCTGTATATGTTTGTGTATCTACAAATATTTTTCTAAATTATTAAAGAAAATAATTAATGCACATCAATATTATTACCTTTGCCAAGAAGGTTATAATTTCTAGTCAGTTTATTTATGTATTAGTTTGTATGTCTATGGACAGAGTTATTTATCTATCTATTTATATATCTGTGTATTTGTGGACACGATTACGGCAAAACTACACGACAGATTTTGATGGAATTTTCACAACAGATAGATCATAGGTCATGGACGACCCCATTAAATTTTGGAGGTAATCCAGAGCCGGAGCCGAAGCCGAAGCCGGAGCCAGATCGGGATCCAGATTCAAAATCCGAATTTAAATTTTTCGCTATTTTAAAAACGTCAAAACAAATTGACAGATTTTGACGAAATTTCCACAACAAATAGATCTTAAGCCATGGACGACCCCATTAAATTTTGGAAATGATCGGGATCCGGATCTGGATCTAGATTCTAGATTCGGATTTGATTTCTTCGCCATTTTAAAGGCAACGTCAAAACAAATTGAAGGATTTTGATGAAATTTTCACCATCTTAGGTCAAGGATGACCCCATGAAATTTTGAGATAATCCGGAACCGGATCCAGATCTAGATTCTTGATCCGGATTTGAATTTTTCGCCATTTTAAAGACAACGTAAAAACAAATTGACAGATATTGACGAAATTTCCACAAACCATATAGACCTTAGGTCATGGAAGACCCCATTAAATATTGGAGATAATCTGGAGCCGGATCCAGATCCAGATTCTAGATCCGGATTTGCTTTTTTCGCCATTTTATAGAAAACGTCAAAACAAATTGACGGATTTTGATGAAATTTTCACCACAGATAAGTAATAAGTCATGGACGACCCAATTAAATTTTGGAGATGATCCGGGTCCAAATCCGGATCTGGATCCAGATTCTAGATCCAGATTTGCTTTTATCGCCATTTTAAAGACATAACAACTCGCCATTTTAAAGACGTCATAACAAATTGACGCATTTTGACGAAATTTCCACAACAAATAGATCCTAAGCCATGAACGACTCCATTAACCTTTGGCGGAGGTAAAAAAAAAAAAAAATCTCTAATTGCTCTGTTTTGCTATTGCAGACACTAGAATCACTCTCAAAATAGCAAACAATATAAAGAAGCAGTAGAACATAAAAATGTCATCTATAACTACGAAAACATATGAGTCATCTATTAGGAGAAAAGGGGAGAGTGAGTAAACCTTTGTGTTGGCAAAAAGTCATTATGTTGACAATACAAGGTTTGAATTCAATTAAGGAACTGCTCAGGTTGAAAAGGGATCTCTTTTTTTCATTAGACACTGAGGTATGAATTCATATAAAATAAGAATATATGTGCATTAACAAATACAGACACACATATATACACATACACAAAAAACTATATATATATATATATATATATGCATGTATATATATATATATATATATACATACTGTATATATGCGTTTATATGCAGATATTATTATTATTATTATTATTATTATTATTATTATTATTATTATTATTATTATTATTATATATATATATATATATATAGAGAGAGAGAGAGAGAGAGAGAGAGAGAGAGAGAGAATAGTCGAAATATAAACAAAAAAACATGATAAAATCGACGCAATTTTATACCACCCAAAAAAATCAGAACCGAATTTGTAACACATTCCGAAACACAAACAGCATCCACATCATGCCCGGCTCAATTCCCCCCTGAACAAGACATGGATTAGCTGCCATTTTCTCGATGAGCCAAAATATTTGTTATGGACGTCACCTTCCTTTTCTCTCTTTTTCTACAATCCGGCTCACAAAACTTCATTACCACAAACAACTCCTTTCCATCCCAATAGAGGGAGAGAGAGAAAGGAACCGCGGATGAGCGAGAAAAACCACCGCGGATAAGCGAGGGAAGGATCGCGGATAAGCGAGGGAAGAATTGCGGATAAGATAGGGAAGAATTGCGGATGAGCGAGGAAAGAACCGCGGATGAGCGAGGGAAGAATCGTGGATAAGCGAGGGAAGAACCGCGGATGAGCGAGGGAAGAATCGTGGATAAGCGAGAGAAGAACCGCGGATAAGCGAGGGAAGAACTGCGGATAAGCGAGGGAAGAATCGCGGATAAGCGAGGGAAGAATCGCGGATAAGCAAGAAAAAAAACCGTGGATGAGAGAGAAAAGAACCGCGGATAAGCGAGGGAAGAATCGCGGATAAGCGAGAAAAAACCGCGGATGAGAGAGAAAAGAACAGCGGATAAGCGAGGGAAGAATCACGGATAAGCGAGAAAAGAACCGCGGATAAGCGAGGGAAGAATCGCGGATAAGCGAGAAAAAACCGCGGATGAGAGAGAAAAGAACCGCGGATAAGCGAGGGAAGAATCGCGGATAAGCGAGAAAAAAAACCGCAGATGAGAAAGAAAAGAACCGCGGATAAGCAAGGGAAGAATCGCGGATAAGCGAGAAAAAAACCGAGGATGAGAGAGAAAAGAACCACGGATAAGTGAGAAAACAACCGCGGATAAGCGAGAAAACAACCGCGGATAAGCGAGGGAAGAATCGCAGATAAGCGAGGGAAGAATTGCGGATGAGCGAGAAAACAACCGCGGATAAGCAAGGAAAGAATCGCGGAATAAGCGAGGGAAGAATCGCGGATGAGCGAGAAAACAACCGCTACTGGACCGAAACAACAAAAACACACCCAGAGAACAGAAGACGGTCGTCTTCGATTACATAAGAAGAAAAGACGGTG
>NC_090728.1:58782137-58784637 GCF_036898095.1 Palaemon carinicauda | reverse complement strand
ATATAAATATATATATATACATATATATATATATATATATATGGTCAGTCTCAAGGACATTATCCTGCTAGCTAGGGCATTGTCCCTGTCCCTTGCTTCTGCCATTCTCAAGCGCCCCTTAAAAAAAAATCTAATAAAATCATTCTTAAAGGTTTAAAGGTTTAAAGACCACTCATGAATGGTAGAGACAAGGGGACAGTGACATTGCCCTAGCATTCAGGACAATGCCCTAGAGACTAACCGTATATTATATGATTAGCGCCCAAGCCTCCCTCTCCACCCAAGCTAGGACCAGGGAGGGCCAGGCAGAGGCTGCTGATGACTCAGCAGATAGACCTATAGGCTCCCCCAAACCCGGCCCCCCCCCCCCACCCAACCTTAGCTCACAAGGTTGGTAAGGTTGCAGACACTAATTAGCACTAACGAGTCTGAGCGGGACTCGAACCCTCGACCAGCAAACACCAGGCAGAGACGTTACCCAATCCTAATGAGGGTGACCAAAATTGATGGTTAGATTCTATAGGGAACTGCACGATTCAATAGAATTGCCAGTTGATTCAAGTACAGAAGGAATTACTGAATTATTTCCTATTATAAATAAAAAATTCCTTTCAAGAAGAGATTTTGATTGCAATCTCGATAAATAAATGTCACTATTCAGATCAAAATAAATAATACTAACGTCAATCGTTAATGATTATAAAAATAATCTATGAGGAGTTATGGTAAAAATCTAACGAGGTCTATTTTTATCTCCGTTGTGGTGGTTGACCTTGAACAGTCAACGTTATTTGAACTGATTATTATTATTATTATTATTATTATTATTATTATTATTATTATTATTATTATTATTATTATTATTATATTATTATTATTATTTTCAAATTTTAAATTTGGTTCCAAACCACCAGATGGATAATATCTATCAATCATTCACGAGCTATCCAAACACAAGCTGCTTCAATATGAAAAAGAAATAAAATTTAGCAAACTGCCAAAAAACTACCTAATAGAATGATGTTTGTCAATCATTCACGATCTATAAAAACACAAGATGCTTCAATTAAAAAAAAAAAAAATAATAAGCAAACTATCAAAATCTACCAAACAGAATAATGCTTGTCCACCCTTCACGATCTATAGAAACACAAAAATAACTTCAATTTGAAAAACAAAAAAGTAAATTACCAATATCTACCAACCAAGACCCCCACAATGAGTTGGACACCAAAAGTTTTATGAACACCTTCGCCAGAAGGACTCTCAGGGAATCGGGCATAACAAAACAGTAGAGAGGTTCCTTCATCCAGAGGCATAATTAAGGAGAGAGAGAGAGAGAGAGAGAGAGAGAGAGAGAGAGGTTCCTTCATCCAGAGGCATAATTAAGGCGAGAGAGAGAGAGAGAGAGAGAGAGAGAGAGAGAGAGGTTCCTTCATCCAGAGACATAATTAAGGCAGGAGAGAGAGAGAGAGAGAGAGAGAGAGAGGTTCCTTCATCCAGAGGCATAATTAAGAAGAGAGAGAGAGAGAGAGAGAGAGAGAGAGAGAGAGAGGTTCCTTCATCCAGAGGCATAATTAAGGCAGGAGAGAGAGAGAGAGAGAGAGAGAGAGAGAGAGGTTCCTTCATCCAGAGGCATAATTAAGGCAGGAGAGAGAGAGAGAGAGAGAGAGAGAGAGGTTCCTTCATCCAGAGGCATAATTAAGGCGAGAGAGAGAGAGAGAGAGAGAGAGAGAGAGGTTCCTTCATCCAGAGGCATAATTAAGGAGAGAGAGAGAGAGAGAGAGAGAGAGAGAGAGAGAGAAGAGAACCGTCTGGTGCTTATTACTATTCCCGGCCACTTTTCATCTAGATGCATAATTCACTCGCAGGTGACATTGGGCTCGAGTTTCTTTTTCCTCCACACAACGGCTGACAAAATAGAAGACGTCAGGTGAAGGAAGCCGGAGCGTTGTCAGGGACGCTAAGGATGTCAGGCGAGACAAAGGGATGGTCTCCGGAGAAGGGCTCTCAGCCTTTATTGGAAGGAATTTCGTTAAAATGTTCGGTAGAGTAGGATATCGAAATAGGAAAGGGGTAAACTGTACACATGAATTTTTAGCATACTGTATTGTTGTTGTTGTTAGTAGTAGTAGTAGTAGTATTAGTATCAATATTAATATCAATATCAATACCAATATCAATATCAATATTATCATTACTATTATTATTATCATTATTATAATTATTATTATTTTCAAATTCTAAATTTGCTTTCAAACTGCCCCAATGAGATTATTTCTGTCCAACATTCACGATCTATAGAAACAAGAGGCTTCAATTTGAAATATAAAATTGAGCAAACTGACAAAATCAACCCAATAGAATAATGTTTATCAATCATTCACGATCTATAGAAACACAAAAATAACTTCAATTTGAGAAAAACAAAAATTAAATTACCAATATCGACCAACGAAGAACCCACCACAATGAGTTAGACACCCTAAGTTTTACGAAC
>NC_090728.1:58769748-58771637 GCF_036898095.1 Palaemon carinicauda | reverse complement strand
ACGTAGTCCAGCTTTGCTGATCATGGCGATACAGAAAGAAAAGTCATTTCAAATATATAAAAAGACCTATTTCTGTACTTAATTTCTATATTATTAACTCATAAAAGTTTTGATTTTAATATTTAAATATTCTTAATAAATAATAATTAGCAAACGAAAAATAAAAATATATATATTTTACGCTTAATATTAACAAAACAGAAAAAAAATATTACAGTTAATAACTACATTTATAATGAAGAATTAAAAGAATATTATCAATGCATTTTCAGCCGATTGAAACCAGGATGAAAATGAAACGAGTATATGTGACCCAGAAATTTAAAACTGATTAATGACCTACATTCTATTTTTCATTCTATTTTTTTCTAAACCAGGTCAAAAGGTCAATTAGTTTGGAATGATCTTTATTGAAAAGATAATCAGTTGATAAGACCAATTTCATACATTTTCTATCAAAATGAATTAAATAAATGTGTTTATCGTGGCCTATGCTTTCAAATTATGAAATAATTGAATTCAACTCAGTATCCGATATTATTATTTTCATGATTTTCTACATATTCGGGAGATGTAAAAAATCAAGTAACTTTAAAACAGTCAACGGTGGAACTGCACGAATTAATATTATTCTAAATAATTCATTAATGTTTATATAAATTATTCATGTGACTTGGGACATAGTTCTCTTCAAATACACTTCAGTAATTATACTGACTGCTAGGAGAGAGAGAGAGAGAGAGAGAGAGAGAGAGAGAGAGAGAGAGGAGAGAGAGAGAGAGAGAGAGAGAGAGAAATATATTAGTATGTATGTGCATATATATATATATACATATATATATATATATATATATATATATATATATATATATACCTATATATATATATATATATATATATATATATATATATATATATATATATATATATATATATATACATATATAAGGAGAGAGAGAGAGAGAGAGAGAGGAGAGAGAGAGAGAGAGAGAGGAGAGAGAGAGAGAGAGAGAGAGAGAGAGAGAGAGAATTATTTTTTTCTAAATGTTAGAATTCAGTTTTTGCTGTTGATATAATGACATTACGGGCAAAAACTAGAAGCGTTGTCTCGTTTTAAAAAGTTTCTCTAACCAAATACAAGAAAATATAATACCAAAAGGTAATGGTCCCTCTGATATTTTGGCTCATTTAAAATACAATGATGTATTCAGTTCTGTAATCAGAGAATATTGACTTCCGTATGATACCCTACGAATTATGAATTTAATTACTTTTCTTTATGAATACATTACGAAATTAATTTGTATAAAACGGCACATAAAATCCCCTTTAAAATTTTGAAAGGCCACTCATGAGTGGCAGAGGCAAGGGACAGTGACATTGCCCCATCAAGCACGGCAATGCCCTAGAGACCGACCATATTATATTATGATCAGCGCTCAAGCACCTCTCCACTCAAGCTAGGACCAAGGAGGGCCAGGCAATGGCTGCTGATGACTTAACAGATAGATTAAAGGCTCCCCTAAAGACCCATCCTTAGCACACAAACATGGTGAGGTTGCAGTGACCAAAGGAACAAACGAGTTTGAGCGAGACTGGAACCTCAGTGTGGCAACCACCAGGCAATGACGCTACCACCAGGCTACCATAACTCTTTAAGTTGTTAGTTTTTATATTTATTCACTAACAAAACACTACATTTAACATCCTTTCTTATCGATTTTGTTAATATAAGTTTTCTGTACCTCAGTAAAAGGGATTTTTGAACTCGACCTTAAAATCTTACTTTGGCTTTCTTCAGCAATTTGTGTTTCATAGTTGATTTGAACTTTGTATATGTATATATCTAACAGAGGCCATTTGCGTCAAAGTTATTGAAAATTCAGTTT
>NC_090728.1:58749748-58764748 GCF_036898095.1 Palaemon carinicauda | reverse complement strand
TTCAGTTTTGAGATGATGGAAAGCAGAGAATTTATTTGCATGCCATTTTTAAAGTTTTGCATTGCATTTCAAGATGGATTTTTAGTGTTAGTGATTAAAACTTTTTTATTTCTTTCTTTGTTTTCTAAAACGTTTAATGAAAAACAGAAACATAAAAAAAAAATTATTACTCATGTTCTGAATTATTTTGCATTTTTTTCATTAAAGCCGAGGAAAAAAAAATTAACAACACTTGCACTTTTTCAAATAACTTACTACAACTGCGATAAAAAGTACTTTCTTTTCAAGTGATACTAAAGGTTCATTCATCCATCCATTTATTCACTGAAGCCCGTGTGAATAATCAATGAAATGGACAAAACCGCTACTACTGAAGTATTCATTTGCAGTTGCTATTCCAAGGAAAAAATATAATGAATTTACCGAGAAATAGATACAGCAATTATGAGCTAAAACGAAGATCAATGAATTATTTAACATTCTCTCTCTCTCTCTCTCTCTCTCTCTCTCTCTCTCTCTCTCTCTCTCTCTCTCTCTCTTATTCTCAAATATACAAACGGACTCGAGCAAATAGACATAAAATGTATGATATTAGGATGTTATAGCTTTTAGTTTTACATTAGAGAGAGAGAGAGAGAGAGAGAGAGAGAGAGAGAGAGAAAGAGAGAGAGAGAGAGAGAGAGAGTGTGTGTGTGTGTGTGTCTCTTAAATGGATATCCACATAGCTAAGCAGAAATTTACCTACAAGAACAAACAACAAATGCAGGTGTTTCTAGACCACTGCAGGACAAAGGCCTCAGATACGTCCATATTCATATCTGGGGTTCGGCTAGTTATTAGCACCACGCTAGCCACTTCGGATTGGTGATGGTGGGAGACTTTCTGTGATCGCTCACAGCAAACCCTTTCACCACGTTAAGATATACCCACTCAGAAAAGGATATACTAAGAATGTTATTGAATTTCAGTCAAATAAATATAGAAAAATCAATAATTCATCTTCATAGAATTTTAGCAAGAACAACCAATGCATATATTTTTCAAAAGAACCAATATTACTGCTCTGCCCGTATACATAATGAATAGCAACTTAATATTTAATTATACAGTTCACAATAAAAAAACAAATACATTAACAGTGTTAAGTAATGAAAAAATTACAACATTATTTCATTAAGTAAGATTTAATCATTAATTCCATAAGTCTCTTTTTATCCTATTGCTTTTGTTATTAGTTTAATATGCGCCGAGGGAGAGAGACACTAATATGTAATAGATATTTAATGTTTTTTTTTATTGAAAAATAATTCCTTGCTGGCAGTCTCTCTCTCTCTCTCTCTCTCTCTCTCTCTCTCTCTCTCTCTCTCTCTCTCTCTCTCTCTCTCTCTAAAATGCAATAGATATTTAATGGTTTTTATTAAAATATAATTCCTTACTGGCAGTGTGAGTCTCTCTCTCTCTCTCTCTCTCTCTCTCTCTCTCTCTCTCTCTCTCTCTCTCTCTTAGCAAGACAACAATATTTTCAATAATTGATAGGCATAAAAGTAAGTATATACCATTACAAATGCTTCATAAGTCTACATAAGTGTACATACAATTGCAAATGACTAACAAGTCTACGAAAGTCTAAATTGTTGTTGTTGTTGTTGTTGTTGATATGATTATTATTATTACTTGCTAAGATGCAACCCTAGTTGGAAAAGCAGGATATGCTATAAGCCCAAGGGCTCCAACAGGGAAAGCAACCCAGTGAGGAAAGGAAACAAGGAACAATAGAATATTTTAAGAACAGTAACAACAGGGATGTGTGATGTCGCCGTGGTTGTTTAACTTGTATGTTGATGGAGTGGTGAGAGAGGTGAATGCTCGAGTGCTTGGACGAGGATTAAAACTGGTAGGCGAGAATGACCATGAATGGGAGGTAAATCAGTTGTTGTTTGCGGATGATACTGTACTGGTAGCAGACACAGAAGAGAAGCTTGACCGACTAGTGACAGAATTTGGAAGGGTGTGTGAGAGAAGGAAATTGAGAGTCAATGTGGGTAAGAGTAAGGTTATGAGATGTACGAGAAGGGAAGGTGGTGCAAGGTTGAATGTCATGTTGAATGGAGAGTTACTTGAGGAGGTGGATCAGTTTAAGTACTTGGGGTCTGTTGTTGCAGCAAATGGTGGAGTGGAAGCAGATGTACGTCAGAGAGTGAATGAAGGTTGCAAAGTGTTGGGGGCAGTTAAGGGAGTAGTAAAAAATAGAGGGTTGGGCATGAATGTAAAGAGAGTTCTGTATGAGAAAGTGATTGTACCAACTGTGATGTATGGATCAGAGTCGTGGGGAATGAAAGTGAGGGAGAGACAGAAATTGAATGTGTTTGAGATGAAGTGTCTAAGGAGTATGGCTGGTGTATCTCGAGTAGATAGGGTTAGGAACGAAGTGGTGAGGGAGAGAACGGGTGTAAGAAATGAGTTAGCGGCTAGAGTGGATATGAATGTGTTGAGGTGGTTTGGCCATGTTGAGAGAATGGAAAGTGGTTGTCTGCTAAAGAAGGTGATGAATGCAAGAGTTGATGGGAGAAGTACAAGAGGAAGGCCAAGGTTTGGGTGGATGGATGGTGTGAAGAAAGCTCTGGGTGATAGGAGGATAGATGTGAGAGAGGCAAGAGAGCGTGCTAGAAATAGGAATGAATGGCGAGCGATTGTGACGCAGTTCCAGTAGGCCCTGCTGCTTCCTCCGGTGCCTTAGATGACCGCGGAGGTAGCAGCAGTAGGGGAGTCAGCATTATGAAGCTTTATCTGTGGTGGAAATGTGGGAGGTTGGGCTGTGGCACCCTAGCAGTACCAGCTGAACTCGGTTGAGTCCCTGATTAGGCTGAAGGAACATAGAGAGTAGAGGTCCCCTTTTTGTTTTGTTTCGTTGTTGGTGTCGGCTACCCCCCAAAATTGGGGGAAGTGCCTTGGTATATTGATTGAACAACACTAAAATAAATATTTCCTATATAAACAATGAAAAACTTTAACAAAACAAGAGAAAGAGAAATAAGATAAAATAGTGTGCCCGAGTATACCCTCAAGCAAGCCGAGAGAACAACAGTATTACCTGTTTACTTATATTTTAACGTTGACATCGCAAGTCCCTTTCCATGTATTAATCATGTAATTATTCTTGTTATACACGAGTTTTTATACGACCATTAAGCAGATTACGAAAATGTAATTTCTGGGTGTAATTGATAGCAGAAAGCATCGCCCAGGGAGTGGGATCTTTTGTAAAAACAAATTGTCGTCCCGAAATGCAGAATGATTAAGCCGTGCGTCGTTAACTCCTTATTCTATCAAGCCTTTTTCTTGCTAATGCACTGTTGACCTTGTTGCAGTTATTTCGTTGAAAATAGCATGCAGGGCGTTGCTTATGTGCTTTTATGTAGGTATATTTTGAATACGTTTGATTTTCAGATCAATGTGAAAACATCAAAATAAATATAAACGTTTTATTCATTTTTAACGCCAGGTCTTTAATGTTTTTACTGTATATTTAGAATTTGGCTTTTGTCAAAAAAAAAAAAAAAAAAAAAAAAAAAAAATCTCGTGTCAAGTTTATCTTTACAGTGATTCTTCAAAAGATTTAAGATAGAGCACGTATATAACTAGCGTACGCGACCAGTCAGAAATGACGGCTAAATATATAGATACATATACAAACGCGCGCACACAATTTCAACCTTCCCCACACTCTCCCACTTTCCTAACTACAACCCGTCTCACTAGGGTATGACTACTCCACTCCACCCTTCAAACCTTGGAATCTGCTATTAACCTCAGTTGTTTAGAAGGAAACATTAAATTCTAGCTTTGTTGTTGTCATAACAGTTTTTTATAAGTAAATAAATAATAATGGGAGAGATATTGGCGTTGATGGGCGGACCAGGTGTCAGACTGTCGAGTGAAGGCGTACACCAGAGGCATGTGGTCTGTGCGAATGACGAAGGGCGTACCTTCTAAGTAATGGCGAATGACGAAGGGCGTACCTTCTAAGAAATGGCGAATGACGAAGGGCGTACCTTCTAAGAAATGGCGAATGACAAAGGGATAAAGGGCGTACCTTCTAAGAAATGGCGAATGACGAAGGGCGTACCTTCTAAGAAATGGCGAATGACGAGGGGCGTACCTTCTAAGAAATGGCGAATGACGAAGGGCGTACCTTCTAGGAAATGGCGAATGACGAAGGGCGTACCTTCTAAGAAATGGCGAATCTCGAAGAGCGTACCTTCTAAGAAATGGCGAATGACGAAGGGCGTACCTTCTAAGAAATGGCAAATGACAAAGGGATAAAGGGCGTACCTTCTAAGAAATGGCGAATGATGAAGGGCGTACCTTCTAAGAAATGGCGAATGACGAGGGGCGTACCTTCTAGGAAATGGCGAATGACGAAGGGCGTACCTTCTAAGAAATGGTGAATCTCGAAGAGCGTACCTCCTAAGAAATGGCGAATGACGAGGAGCGTACCTTCTAAGAAATGGCGGATGACGAAGGGCCGTACCATCTAAGAAATGGCGAATGACGAAGGGATGAAGGGCGTACCTTCTAAGAAATGGCGAATGACGAGGGCGTAGCTTCTAAGAAATGGCGAAGGACGAGGGGCGTACCTTCTAAGAAATGGCGAATGACGAAGGGCCGTACCATCTAAGAAATGGCGAATGACAAAGGGCGTACCTTCTAAGAAATGGCGAATGTCGAAAAGCGTACCTTCTAAGAAATGGCGAATGACAAAGGGCGTACCATCTAAGAAATGGCGAATGACGAAGGGCGTACCATCTAAGAAATGGCGAATGACGAAGGGCGTACCATCTAAGAAATGGCGAATGACGAAGGGCGTACCATCTAAGAAATGGCGAATGACGAGGGCGTAGCTTCTAAGAAATGGCGAATGACGAGGGGCGTACCATCTAAGAAATGGCGAATGACGAAGGGCCGTACCATCTAAGAAATGGCGAATGACAAAGGGCGTACCTTCTAAGAAATGGCGAATCTCGAAGAGCGTACGTTCTAAGAAATGGCGAATGACGAAGGGCGTACCTTCTAAGAAATGGCGAATGACAAAGGGCGTACCATCTTAGAAATGGCGAATGACGAAGGGCGTACCATCTAAGAAATGGCGAATGACGAAGGGCGTACCTTCTAAGAAATGGCAAATGACAAAGGGATAAAGGGCGTACCTTCTAAGAAATGGCGAATGACGAAGGGCGTACCTTCTAAGAAATGGCGAATGACGAAGGGCGTACCTTCTAAGAAATGGCGAATGACGAAGGGATGAAGGGAGTACCTTCTAAGAAATGGCGAATGACGAAGGGCGTACCTTCTAAGAAATGGCGAATGACGAAGGGCGTACTTTCAAAGAAATGGCGAAAGTGACGGACAGCCAAGTGCACCGCAAGCAATTCGCGATCGAAGGTAGAATAACCCGTTTCTGCCTTGGACAAAATGTCGTTACTATGTACGACCGTGTGACACACTGTTGGTACAATTACCACATTTAATAACTGGATGAGATAAAATATCCAAACCTCTCCACCAACCAAAAAATACCAAACCATCTTCAAAGTTTAATACAAAACAATATCATCAACCCTCAGAAAAAAAGGAAAATTCTCCCATCCGAAAATTAGCGACCATTATACGCAGTTCAGATACGCTCCAATTGGTTTGTTATCGTATCCTGTTATCCGAGTACACTGTCCAACGCAGCAATGTCGAGTATTGTTGCTGAATATTCATGGCGCACAGCTGAATCCTTGTGTTCCTGTGTGAACGAACTACTCTGTTCGCATGGTGTATTCATACTCATTTCCTTTCGAATTTCAGTGGTATAGTCAAAAGTGAGGTAACTGGTCAACCGACAATAGTAGGAATTATTATTATTATTATTATTATTATTATTATTATTATTATTACTACTTGCTAAGCTACAACCCTAGTTGGAAAAGCAAGGGTTCCAACAGGGAAAAATAGCCCAGTGAGGAAAAGAAAATAAGGAAATAAATAAACGATATCAGAAGTGATGAACAAACTAAAATAAAATATTTTAAAAACAGTAACAACATCAAAACAGATAATTAACCCTTTTATCCCCAAAGGACGTACTGGTACGTTTCACAAAACCCATACTTTTACCCCCATGGACGTACCGGTATGTCCTTGCAAAAAAATGCTATAAATTTTTTTTTTTTTTCATTTTTTTGATAAATTTTTGAAAAAATTCAGGCATTTTCCAAGAGATTGAGACCAACCTGACCTCTCTATGACAAAAATTAAGGCTGTTAGAGCAATTTAAAAAATATATACTGCAAAATGTGCTGGTAAAAAAATAACCCCTTGGGGGTTAAGGGTTGGAAATTTCCAAAGAGCCTGAGGGTAAAAGGGTTAATACATAGACTAAAAAGACTTATGTCAGCCTGTTCAACATAAAAACATTTCCTGCAACTTTGAACTTTTGAAGTTCTACTGATTCAACTACCCGATTAGGAAGATCATTCCACAACTTGGTAACAGCTGGAATAAAACTTCTAGAATACTGTGTAGTATTGAGTCTCATGATGGAGACCTGACTATTAGAATTGAACTGTATGCCTAGTATTATGAAAAGGATGGAACTGTCCAGGAAGATCTGAATGTAAAGTATGGTCAGAATTATGAAAAATCTTATTCAACATGCATAATGAACTAATGGGCAGTGACAATTCCTTAGCTAGCATGACAATGATAAAGGGATTGACCATATATACATATGATAAGCTACCGAGACCTCTCTCCATCCAAACTAGAACCAGGGAGGGCCAGGCAATGGCTGCTGATGACTCAGCAGGTAAACCTATAGGTTATCCCAAAATAATCCCTTCATTAGCTCACAAGGATGGTGAAGTTACGGACACTATTAGGAACTATTAGGCTTGAGCGGGACTCGAAGCCCAGTCCGGTGATCGCCACGCAGGGACGTTTCCAATAGGCCACCACAGCCTGTATTTATAACAACGAGAATGTCTGCATATTGAAACTATAAAAAAAAATTCCATTTCTTTTAGCGATGCATATTTGCACCGACTCCCGGCGGTGCCCTTTTAGCTCGGAAAAGTTTCCTGAACGCTGATTGGTTAGAATTATCTTGTCCAACCAATCAGCGATCCAGAAACTTTTCCGAGCTAAAAGGGCTCTGCTGCGAGTCGGTGCAAATATGCATCGCTAAAAGAAATGGACTATAGTTTATATAGTATACGATATCAATCTAAAATTTAAAACATGTAGAAAATACAATATGAAAAAGTAAATTGTTTTGCTATCTGAATGTCAACTACTTTCTTTGTAAGAGAAATTGTATTATCAAGGACAAAACTTAATTGAATACAACGAAATAGAATATCTTTATTTGAAAAATCTTTTTAACAAGAGACAACTTTTGATTTCCTCTTCAAAAGATGAAACTCATTCTTTTTTTTATTAGAATTCTAATTGAAATATATTTTCGGGGTATGCCAGAAAATTAAAATTTCTGTAGGGCAAAACAAACGAAAAAATAAAAATGCATAAAATATAAGTTTTTCGATAATGTTTTTCTTTATAAATGCAATTTTCAATAGGAATGAAACAAACATCTCCTACCTTATATAATAAGTAAGTGTACCAGAGCTATCAAAAATGAAATTTAAATATTTACATAGATATGCACACACATGCACACACGTACACACGCACGCACACTCATACAGGGTTTAAACTCGAGCATGTACCATGTGGCCATTACCTTAAATGCTGCTGATTTTTACCTTAGATTACCTTAAAACCTTTCCAATTTCATTATATTCTAAGCCAGTAAAACCGAAATTACCTTAGAATTACATGGAAACCATGAAAATTACCTCAAACTAAGGTAATTACCTTAAATGTTTAAACCCTGC
This sequence comes from Palaemon carinicauda, assembly GCF_036898095.1. Lineage (NCBI taxonomy): Eukaryota > Metazoa > Arthropoda > Malacostraca > Decapoda > Palaemonidae > Palaemon > Palaemon carinicauda. Next base: position 58,756,808 of record NC_090728.1, on the reverse strand, counting down.
ACACATATCAACACTTCCCACCCAATCTCTTTTTTTTCCTAATTACAACCCGCTGGTTCAGTATTTTGTGGGAGAGTGTCGTTTCCGAGTGTACCTCTCGGGGTACCCCACTATCACCAGGGTATGACTACTCTCTCTCCACTGAACCGTGACAGAAAAGAAATATGTATGTATGTGTATATATATATGTGTGTATATATAAATGTATATACATAGATATATATATATATATATATATATAGATATATATATATTATATATATATACATATATATACAGTACATATATATATATATATCTATATATATATACTGTATATATATATATATATATATATATATATATAATATATATTTATATATATATATATATATATATATATATATATATATATATATATATATATACTGTATAGGCTATATATATATATATATATATATATATATATACATATATATATACTGTATATATATATATACTGTATATATATATATATATATATATATATATATATATATATATATATATATATATATATATAATCATACACTTTCTCTTTACTAAATAAGAGAGATATTTCCCTAACTAAAACAAAAACCTTTTTTTTTTAAGTACTTTCAATTACTGAATTTTCATTATTTTTACTCTTTTTCAATCGACAATGTTATTTACGGGAAATTTTCTTAGTTATTGCTATTCCACATTCTCACACAAGGCAGTATTTCCTGAACCCTATAGTGTTGTCTCATAAATCACCCAATATTAGTCTCTCTCTCTCTCTCTCTCTCTCTCTCTCTCTCTCTCTCTCTCTCTCTCACACACACACATTACACAGATGTTTCATATATTTCCACCCTTTTTCCAACAAATAAATAGAAATGAAGATACTATATATATTCTACTATTATCAAATATCATCATCATCATCATCATCATCATCTCCTCCCACGCCTATTGACGCAAAGGGCCGCGGTTAGACGTCGCCAGTCGTCTGTATCTTGAGCATTTAAATCATATATATATATATATATATATATATATATATATATATATATATATATATATATATACATATATATATGTATATATATATATATATACATATATATATATATATATATATATATATATATATATATATATATATATATATATATATATACATGTGTGTGTGCGTATGAAGAATCATTTGATTTGAAGATTCTTAGAAATTTATTTCTTACTCCAAGAGATAATCGGGATATAGAGATCATAAAAAAACCGAATAATTAGACATTGAAATTATCCATCGACATTCAAATATTACACGCCAATGAAAATAGTGAATATTAAGGGTCACATATTCTTTCAACTGTGACGGGCCGAGAGAGGCTGTGACTAAGAAGGCAGAATGAAAGCAACTGACTAACTTTATTACAGAACATCAGTTTATATATATACATCAATTCCAGGCAAGAAGACCATAACATATAACAGGCTGTTTCCTGTTCAACCGACAACGGTTTCTGTTAACAATTAACGGTGAGAAAAACAGACAAGTTAATTCAGGTCGTTATCAGTGCGAGGGGAGATCAAAGATACAAAGGAGACTATATACAAAAAAAGAGAAATGTCGTTACTATGTACGATCGTGTGACACACGGGTGGTACACAACCATTTACAGATAAAACAAATCTATAGGAATCACATTTACCTTTCATGTTCAGCGTTAATTCATTAGATAAGATATTAATTCTAGGGCTGAAGCTCACTGATATATCAACAATTTAATTCTACATTCATTTATTATGTAACATAATGAGAGTATTAATGAGAGATGTTAACATTATATATATATAAATATATATATATATATATATATATATATATATATATATATATATATATATATATATATATATACTGTATATATATATATATATATATATATATATATATATATATATGTATATATATATATATATATATATATATATATACATATATATAAATATATATACATATATATCTATATATATATATATACATATATATACACATAAATTATACATTATATATATATACATATATATATGTGTATATTAGTACAAGATATACTTTGAATTAATCATAAAAAACCGCCTAAATAACTGTATAAAAAACACTATTATAAGAAACATAGTTTGAAAATATCGGAATTTTGGCTTTGACCCGAAAAATCTACATCCAAAAATAAAGTCCTTTCTTTACATTTATCAGTATTCCTCTTTTCATTCATCTCCTCCTGCTTTATAAAATGATTAGGCAATAATGCTTTTAGAGCGAATTCAAAGCAATTCGATAAAGTACACATCCGGGATGCAAGGTCCGTCTCTCTACGCTTTTGTAAACAAATTACTTCCCCAAAACAGAAAATGAGTAAATTAGTTCTTAACTACATGTTTTCCATTATTAGAGCGTCTTTCTAATCCATTTACCCCGTGGCCTAATTCGTAACCTTTCTGGTGCGTGGACGAGCAGATGCAAGCTAAATTGACCTGGTTTTAATTCGGTTGTATAGACAACTGGAAAATATGTCATGTTTTCCCTAGGTATTTCTCTCAGTACAAACGAAGAGTAGATTTTGGTGGTTTAATTTAGTGCCGACTACTATTGTTCTTGGTCCTGTATGCCATTCATTCTCTTGAATAATTTTATAGTTAATAAACTTTTTTCTCTTCATATTCGAAACCATTATGTGATGCATATGTAAAAAAAAAAAATTGATTTTTTCCTGCCATTATATTTAGTACGTGAACTTCGTGTATGTATGTATGTATGTATGTATGTGTATGTATGTATGTATATATATATATATATATATATATATATATATATATGTGTGTGTGTGTGTGTGTGTGTGTGTGTGTGTGTGTGTGTGTGTGTGTGTGTGTGTGTGTACTAAACTTTGAAAGGGAAATTCAAAAAAATATATAGGAGGTAGTAGTTTCGTCTTACTGACTCAAAATGGAAGAAAAATTTTACCTACATTATACCTATAAAAATTATCATTATCATTATTATACTATCCAAACTACAATCCTAGTTCGAAAACTACGATGCTGCAAACACCCGTAGCCCAACAGGGAAAGCAGCCCTAGGAGGAAAGGATATAAGGAAATAAACAAACTATATATATGAAATGAATATAGAAAATATCAAACATTTCAAAATCAGTAAGAACGTTAACTTAGATTCGTCATATTTAAGCTATTAAAAGAGATTTATGTCAACCTTATCAACATATTTTGCAGACCTCCGCCGCAGCAGTTTAGTCCTTGACCTTGACCACAAAATGTATTAATTGGCGTGGATTTTCATACACTCAAATATGAACCAAGTTTGAAGTCTCTGTGATGACGATGTCCAAACTTATGGCTGATTACATGAATTGGACATTTTGCTTGACCATGACCTTGACCTTTCAAAATTTAATAATTTCCAGTTTTTAACATACCAGTTAATCCCTGCAAGTTTCATTACTCTACGATTAAAATTGTGGCCAGGAAGCTGTTAAAAAAATAAACACACACACACAAACAAACACACAAACAGGGGGGCGAAAACATAACCTCCTTCCAACTTCGTTGGCGGAGGTAATAACTATTGAAATTTTATAAATTCTTAAACTTTACCTACATAAAATCCTAAATGCAAGAATATTTCCCATATAAGAACATTTATTTCCTGTATACGGGAAAATTTCCAAAATATATTATCATCGAAATAATTAATTTTCTATTGAAATAACAAATAGGATCTGTCTCCGAGTTTCTCATATTGTCCAAGATTGCATTTTCTATAGAATATTCAAAAATTTTAATAAAAGACTGAATAAACATTGCTTCAAGTAGTAATGATTTCCATAACGATCCATTTTAATTGAAATAAAAAAAAAAAACCAATTTAATTGAAATCAAACAATCCATTTTAATTGAAATCAGGCAAGTTAAGACAAACCATTAAATGATAAAAAGATTTCATCAATAACACAACTACTTACTTAATTACTTACTTACTTACTTACTTGACTTGTTCCACGACCCTTATAATAAAATCAAGTTTATTCTTCCACTCTCAGTTTTCGTTAACTTCATTTCATTTATTAGAAAGAATTAGGATTAATATATATATATATATATATATATATATATATATATATATATATATATATATATATATATATATATAAATATATATATATATATATATACACTGTGTATATATATATATATATATATATATATATATATATATATATATATATATATATACATATACACTGCATATACATACATACATACATATATATATATATATATATATATATATATATATATATATATATATATATATACATATATATATATATATATATATATATATATATATATATATATAGTAAATACATATATATATATGCATATATATATATATATATATATATATATATATATATTATACTGCATATATATATATATATATATATATATATATATATATATATATATATAAATCCTAAATACAAAACTTTTCTATTTATTTGTTTGCAATGGAAAAATATCTCTTCAAAAGTTCAAACTTGCAGCGAATGTTATTTTATGCTTAACAGGGTGACATAAATCTCTCTTTATAGTTTATATATCAAAGAACTATTTTAACATGGTACTGGTCTAAAAATATTTTATATTATTTGTTCGTTACTTCTCTTGTAGTTTATTTCTTTATTTATTTCCTTTCCTCACGGCTTTTTATCTTTGTTGGGGCCGTTGGGCTTATAGAACCCGGGTTTTCCAGGTATAGTTGTGGATTAGCTAACATTAACTAACAACTAACAACCAATAAATAGTAAATTTTAGTAAATAGTGAATAATAAATAATTAATAAATAATATACAATAAATAATATATAATGAATAAATCATAATATATATATACATATATATATATATATATATATATATATATATATATATATATATATTATATATATATATATATATATATATATTTATATATATATATATATATATTTATAAATATATATATTATATATATATATTTTATATATATATATATATATATATATATATATATATACATATATATACATATATATATATTATATATATATATATATATATATATTAATAATAAATAAATAAATAGCAACAACAACACCAACAAAAGAAACAACAACAATAACAACAAAAGCCATAATAATAATAATAATAATAATAATAATAATAATAATAATAATAATAATAATAATAATAATAATAACAGTACATGAGCAATTGAAGTGAAGTAACAAAAACTATTACCAGGTCATTCACAACACTTATCAAACAGTCGGAAGAGGATCACGCAGTCCAAAAATAACAACAAAAAAATTTATTTTCTAGTACAAGCCCAAAGCAAAGAAGCTTTTGCTTGGTCCCAAAAATCTGGGAATCGAACAAAACAACTATGCATGACTGAGAAAAAAAAAAATCTGGATAAAAATGACACAAAATCAAGAAAAAAATTATATTATTATCTTGACGTTGTATTTCAACTATATATGAGATATGCTATAAAAAGCGATCGGAAATAAATTACTGTTTTCTAGGTGAACAAGCAAAATGGCAAAAATTCATAATTACAGAGGTAACAAAAACTAATAAGACTTTTAAAGGCTTAAAGGTTTAAAGGCCGCTCATGAATGGCAGGGGCAAGGGACAGTGTCATTGCCCTATCGAGTAGGACAATGCCCTAGAGAATGACCATATACACATATGATCAGCCCCCAAGCACACTCTCCACCCAAGCTAGGACCAAAGAGGGCCAGGCAATGGCTGCTGATGACTCAGCAGATAGACCTAAAGACTCCACCAAACTCCACGATCCTTAGCTCACAAGAATAGTGAGGTTGCAGCGACCAAAGAAACTAACGAGTTTGAGCGGGAATCGAACTCCAGTCTGGCATTCACCAGTAAGGGACGTTACCACATCGGCCACCACAACCCCTAGGAAGATAATTCCACAATCGGGTCACAGAAAGTAACTAGAGGGGCACTCACTCAGTAGGGTGCAGACATCCGCCACGACAGCTTATTTCTCAACCTTGACCTTGACATGTATTAATTTCCGTGGGTTTTCATACACTCAAATATGAACCAAGGTTGAAGTCTCTGTGACAACGATGTCCAAACTTATGGCAGATTACGTGAATTGGACATTTTGCTTGACCATGACATTGACCTTTGACCTTGACTTTTCAAAATTCAATCCTGACTGGACCATGACATTGACCTTTGACCTTGACTTTTCAAAATTTAATCCTGACTGGGCTGGAATCAGATTTGGACTTATAACAACAAAAGCCTTGACAATTTAACAGCGAACTTCAATAGAGAAAACAGATCACTATTAAGATCAAATTCGTTCTGTGTGATATAATCCTTTTGGAAAACAATCTTCTTTTAAAACGCGATGTCTCTTCTCCAGATAAGAGCATTATCAGGCTTTTATACCTATTTGCTCTTAAGACTAAAACTTTTTTTTTCTTAAGCTTCTTTTATTTCCTTCTGCTAAATAGCTTTTTTCTTCACTTATCCCGTGGCTCTCTCTCTCTCTCTCTCTCTCTCTCTCTCTCTCTCTCTCTCTCTCTCTCTCTCTCATGCTTCTTTTTCCCTACTGCTAAATAGCTTTTCTTCACTTATCCCGTGGCTCTCTCTCTCTCTCTCTCTCTCTCTCTCTCTCTCTCTCTCTCTCTCTCTCTCTCTCTCTCTCTCTCTCATGCTTCTTTTTTCCTTCTGCTAAATAGCTCTTCTTCATTTAGTCCGTGACTTCACCTATTTTGCTATTCATACCGGCATTCTCTCTCTCTCTCTCTCTCTCTCTCTCTCTCTCTCTCTCTCTCTCTCTCTCTCTCTCTCTCTCATGCTTCTTTTTCTTCTGCTAAATAGCTTTTCTTCATGTATCCCGAGGTGCGTTCTCTCTCTCTCTCTCTCTCTCTCTCTCTCTCTCTCTCTCTCTCTCTCTCTCTCTCTCTCTCTTC
>NC_090728.1:58742248-58744748 GCF_036898095.1 Palaemon carinicauda | reverse complement strand
AATAACAAGTGAGCAAGTCCTGAACGCGGACATGGTCCTCGTAGAGGACATACCTCCGCCAAGGTGACCTAGAGCGCCATATGTCCTAGAATCATGAATTGATGTGACTTCGACCTTCACATGACCTTGACCTTCACGTGACCTTCAAGTGACCTTGACCTTCACGTGACCTTGACCTTCACATGACCTTGGCTTCAAGTGACCTTGATCTTCAAATGTACTTGACCTTCACGTGACCTTGACCTTCAGGTGACCTTGACCTTCACGTGACCTTGACCTTCACGTGACCTTGACCTTCAAGTGACCTGCTTGACTTTTGACCTTCAAGTGATCTTTGTTCATTTGCCACTGATACTTAATATGACATTGATATAATGCACCAATATGACCTTGACCTTTGACCTTTATAAATTTGAACATCACCCATGGGTTGCGCCTGGACTAGGACTTCCCTGTTGGCTTATGCAAAAGTCAGTGCTTTATTTCTGTCTCTTGATATGGCCACTTATGTCATAGTGACACCAGTGACCCCTGTGACCTTGACCTTGGGGTGACCTTGACCAAAATTTAATCAGTTCTTCCATACACATTGGGGAACTACTTGGCCAAGTTTGAAGTGATTCCGTGTAGAAATGTGGCCTCTACGTTGTCCACAGACAGACAGACAAACAGAGAAACAAACAAACAAACAAACAAACAAACAAACCGAACCGAAAACATAACCTCCTGGCGGAGGTAATAATAATAATAATAATAATAATAATAATAATAATAATAATAATAATAATAATACAGTATAGGGGGACAGGATATGTGGAGGAGGGGAGGCGGGGGGAATTAAGAATTTGGAAGGACTTGGAAGGGAAAGTGTTAAAATTAAGTACACTGGTAGGTGAAAAGATTGGGGCAGACCCAACTGCTCTCTCTCTCTCTCTCTCTCTCTCTCTCTCTCTCTCTCTCTCTCTCTCTCTCTCTCTCTCTCTCTCTCTCTCTCTCTCTCTTTGGACTACCAGGAGGTGATTTCTGTTGCCAGCCTCCGAGTGATTAGTGTTTTCATGATTATTACTTTTCTAGGGTTTGTTTATTCGTGTTTATTTATGTTTATTATTTGTTTATTTTTATTCATGTTTATTTGTTTATTTTTATTCATGTTTATTCATCTATATTTATTCATGTTTATTCATCTTTTTCCACCAGAAATGCTAGTTTTGTGTGTATGTAATTTTAATTTCCTCACTTGTTGTTCCAAGTTCTGGCTAAATGTTTTTTTTTTTTACTTTTTCCCAATCAATATTAGTCATATTCGATTATTTTTTCCAGACTCTGATTTTATTCTTTAATTTTCTAAATAAACAAAAATAATTCTCTTCCACAGAGTTTTGAAATAACGTTACCTAACGTAGCGAAATTTTGGATTGTGAAAAATGTAAATTCCTTAACCTTTTATTTTCTTTGATCCCTTTATTCGTATTAAAACTTACACCCATAAAGACTTTAGGTAAAAATAATGGGAAATTCTTTAAGAATTTTTCTACCATGATGTGCCTGAAAAATTGTCTTGTTTCCTTTCAAAGGTAACGTACATGCGAACAAACAGACAAGCAGAAAGACGTACATTTGTTAAGGAAATGGACTTTTAAGTTCATTTAAGTAAATACTGTTTCATTGCCCAGCTGCTCAGTTTTCCAGATGGTGGGAAAATTTTGTCTGATCTCTCACAGCTAATCAAAATGGCATGGGCGACCCTGACTAGTACAGCTTTGTTGATCATGGCGATACATAAACCCTTTCACTACATCAAGGTATCCCCAATCAGAAAGATTTTATATATATATATATATATATATATATATATATATATATATATATATATATATATATATATATATATACACATATATATATATATATATATACATTATATATATAAATATATATATGTATATATATATATATATATATATATATATATATATATATATATATATATATTGACTTCAATGTCCCCCTAACCTCTATTGCAATATGCCTAAGCCTTTAAATTTTCCCTTTAAATTAAAGATTTAATATATAAAGGTTTCTCATAAATAGCAGAGGTAAGGGACGATGACATTGCCCTATTAAGCAGGACAATGACCTAGAGACCAACCATATATACATTTGATCAGCGCTCAAGCCCACTCTACATCCAAGCTAGGACCAGCGATGGCCAGGCAGTGGCTGCTGATGATTCAGCAGATAGACCTATAGACTCCACTAAAGGCAACAACCCCCACCCCTTCCTTAGCTCGCAAGAATGGTAAGGTTGCAGACACTAAAGGAACTAACGAGTCTGAGCGGGACTCGAACCCCCGTCTGGCGATCACAAAGCAGAGACGTTACCAACCAGGTCTATGTATGCATGAGAAGGAAAAAAAGACTATGGATTGACGAACTAGGAAAATTTACGGGTATAAACTGAAATAAAAGTCCATAAACAGACGCGACTGGAAGGGCATAT
>NC_090728.1:58740619-58741748 GCF_036898095.1 Palaemon carinicauda | reverse complement strand
CAGATCACTGTGAAGGTCAAGAAATATGAGCCAAGTTTGTAGTCTCTGTGACAACGATGTCCAAACTTATGGCAGATTACGTAAATTGGACATTTTGCTTGACCATGACATTGACCTTTGACCTTGACTTTTCAAAATTTAATCCTGACTGGGCTGGAATCAGATTTGGATTTATAACAGAAGAATTGACAATTTACAGCGAACTTCAATGGAGAAAACAGATCACTATGAAGGTCAAATTCGGTTCTGTGTGAAATAATCCTTTTGGAAAACAATCTTCTTTTAAAACACGATGTCTCTTCTCCAGCTAAGAGCATTATCAGGCTTTTATACCTATTTGCTCTTAAGACTAAAACTTTTTTTTTCTTAAGCTTCTTTTATTTCTTTCTGCTAAATAGCTTTTTTTCTTCACTTATCCCGTGGCTCTCTCTCTCTCTCTCTCTCTCTCTCTCTCTCTCTCTCTCTCTCTCTCTCTCTCTCTCTCTCTCTCTCTCTCATGCTTCTTTTTTCCTTCTGCTAAATAGCTTTTCTTCATTTATCCCGAGGTGCGTTCTCTCTCTCTCTCTCTCTCCTCTCTCTCTCTCTCTCTCTCTCTCTCTCTCTCTCTCACTCTCTCCTCATGCTTGTTTTTCTTCTGCTAAATAGCTTTTACCTTCATTTAATCCGTGGCTCTCTCTCTCTCTCTCTCTCTCTCTCTCTCTCTCTCTCTCTCTCTCTCTCTTCTTATAATTGTTAATTTCAACCAATGCGTTTAAGGCTTGCTTCTCCTGTTTTCTAAAATTTCAATCTAGCTAATATCCTCACTACCCTTCACCTGACTATGCTAATATTTAGCATTTACATCACAAAATACAGCAATACAAAAGATGCAATTGACAGTAGAAACTACTAAAAAATGCACCATGCTTGTAAATGAAGTTCTTATGTTGACCAGGCTGACATGAGTCTTTTATAGTTTATATATGACATATCTGTTTTTGACGTTGTTAATAGTTTATATAGGACATATCTGTTTGACGCTGTTACTGTTTTTAGAATGATTTATTGTTAATATATTCTCATCATTTATTCATTTCCTTATTTTCTTCCCTCACTGGGCTATTTTTCCCTATTGGAGCCTTGGGCTTAT
>NC_090728.1:58730619-58735619 GCF_036898095.1 Palaemon carinicauda | reverse complement strand
ATATATATATATATATATATATAAATATATATATATATATATATATGTATATATATATATATGTACACAAATATATATATATATATATATATATATATATATATACACACATATCTATATATATATATATATATGTAATATATATGATATGCATTCATACACATATGCACACACACTATATATATACTGTAGACACACTCAAGCCCACTATTCTATCTTATTTTTCTTCATCTTGTTTTGTTTAAGATTTTATTGTTTATATAGAAGATATTTATTTTAATCCTGATGCTCTTCTTAAAATGATTTTTTTTTTCTTTTTTCCTTGCCTCACTGGGCTATTTTCCCTGTGCTTATAGCACTTTGCTTTTCCAACTAGGGTTGTAACTTAAGCAAGTAATAATAAATAATAAATAAATAATAGATAATAAATAACAAATAATAAATAATAATAATAATAATAATAATAATAATAATAATAATAATAATAATAATAATAATAATAATAATAATACTGTATTGCATCCACATTATATTCTAGTATAAAACTGCCTTCAATTGCAAATTTCTGTTATTGCTTTCGATTGCAACAATTTAGAATTTAAAGGTGGTGGCAGTTACAGAAATATCTTATGATGTTCGATCCGTGAAAGATAATACCCTCCAATTTTGCAAGATTTTTCACATTAGTAAGAGATTTTTTAAATCAGTAAAAGATTTTCTACATCAATAAGAGATTTTTTACATCAGTAAAAGCTTTTCTACATCAATAAGAGATTTTTACACCGGTAAAAGATTTTCTACATCAATAAGAGATTTTTTACACCGGTAAAAGATTTTCTATATCAATAAGAGAATTTTTACCCCGGTAAAAGGTTTTCTACATCAGTAACATATTTTTACATCAGAAACAGATTTTTTAAATCAGTAACTGATTTTTTACATCAACAACAGATTCTTTTTACATCAGTACGAGAGTTTTTTACACCAGTAACAGATTTTTTTCCTGATACGAAAAAAAAAATTAACTTCACTACCAGCGAAAGGATAGATTGCTTTCATTCACTAAATGGGATTTTAATGTTCTTTGAAATGAATAATTTTCATTTCCATTGAATTTGGGAATATTCTTACACGATGTTTCATCGCCAAAAAAAAAAAAAAAAAAAAAATCCACAGTATTTCAATAAAATATTAGTGTAAAATTTGGTAAATTTCTCTCTGAATTACTGTTACCGATATATTTTCCTTGTTGGAGCCCCTGGGCTTATAGCTTTCTGCTTTTCCAACTAGGGTTGTAGCTTAGCAATTAATAAAAATGAAAATAAAAAAATAAAAAAATAAAAAATACAAAAATACAAAAATAAAAAAATACAAAAATTAAAAAAAATTAAAATTAAAATTAAAATTAAAATTAAAATAATAATAATAATAATAATAATAATAATAATAATAATAATAATAATAATAATAAAAATAATAATAATAATAATACAGCTACAGTATAGGGGGATAGGATAGGTGGGGGAGAGGATGGGTGGGGAATTCAGATTTTAGAAGGATTTAGATGGGATATTGTTAAATTGAAGTACAGCGAGAGGTGAAAAAATTGGGGCAGACCAAATAGCTCCTTTTTTTTTTTTTTTTTTTTGTTTGTTCCCCCCCCCCCCCCCCCCAGATCATGCCTCTTTGGACTACCAGGAGGTGATTTCTATTACCAGCCAACCAGGGACTTGTGTTTTCATAAATTATTTTTTTTTCTAGGGTTTGCTTAATTATCTATGTTTATTCACCTTTTTATTTTTTTTTTTTTTAATATTCTGAATTTGGGTCGTCCAGAGCAATGAATGGAGTTATTCTTTTCCACCAGGAATGCTCGATTTGGGTGTCTGTAATTTCCTCACTTGTACATATACATATATATATATATATATATATATATATATATATATATATATATACATATATATATATATATATGTATACAGTATATAAATAGAAATATATATATATATATATATATATATATCAATACATACATATATATATATATATATATATATATATATATATGTATATATATATAAAGCTAAATATATATATATACTGTATATATACATATGTATATATATACATATATTTGTACATATACATATATATATATATATATATATATATATATATATATATATATATATATCATAAATTCATTCTCCATTTGCTCTAACTTCCTAATCTGATTCATGGTTCTAACACTCCAATTACCCATTTTTGTTGTTGCAAGTTCTGGCTAAATGTTTTTTTTAATCTTTCCCAATCTATATTACTCATACTCCTTCATTTTTCCAGATTCTGATTTTATTCTTTAAATTTCTAAATAAACAAAAATAATTCTCTAACGCTATGAGATTCTGGACTGTGAAAAAATGCAAATTCCTTGACCTTTTATTTTCTTTGATCCCTTATTCGTATTAAAACTAACAACCATAAAGACTTTAGGTAAAAATAATGGGAAATTCTTTAAGAATTTTCCTACCATGATGTGCCTGAAGAATTTTCTTGTTTTCTTTGGACTTTTTAGTTAATTTCATTTTCCCTATTGGAACCCTTGGGCTTATAGCATCTTGCTTTTCCAACAGGGGTTGTAGCTTGGCTATTAATGATAATAATGATAAGTAAATACTGTTTCATTGCCAAGCAGCCCAGTATTCCAGACAGCTGACAGTTATAAGATGGCTCTATGACTTAATGCCTCTCCTCATATACATTTACCTTTATTTCAATGTAGCACTAACCTTTATTGCAATATGCCTACGCCTTTAAATTTTCCCTTTCACTTGAAGGTTTAAAATTTAAAGGCTTTTCATAAATAGCATAGGTAAGGGACAGTGACATTTCCCTAGCAAGCAGAACAATACCCTAGACATTGAACATATATACATAAGATAAGCGTCCAAGACACTTCTCCAGCCAAGCTTGGACCTTGGAGGGCCAGACAGTGGCTGCTGATGATTCAGCAGATAGACCTATAGACTCCAATCAAAGGGCACCCCGCCCCCTTCCTTAACTCGAAAGAATGGTAAGGTTGCAGACACTAAAGGAACTAACGAGTCTGAGCGGGACTCAAACCCCCGATTGGCTATCGCCTAGCAGAGATGTTACCAATCAGGCCCATATATGCATAAGAAGGAAGAAAAGACTATGGTTTGACGAACTAGGAAAATTTACGGCTATAAACTGAAGTAAAAGTCCATAACAGACGCGACTGGAAGGGCATATCTGAGGCCTTTGTTCGGTAATGAACTAATAACGGCTGATGATGATAATATGCATTCCAGTTACATCGTGAAATATACCTAAGAATAACTTAAAACATCTTACTAATCTCTTTCTTCAATATCGAATACAAAATCTACGCCATTTAACATAAATATCTCTTTCCCGCATAATCAGGGAAATTGCCGCCATTTTTGCCATAAGACATTAGTCCCATGACGTCTTTGTGGAAGTAATGAGTGAATATTACCGTCAGCAACCTTATAAACCTCTCTCTCTCTCAGTAAAATAGCATCTTTATATAACATATATAGCAACCTTAAACCCACCCCCTCTCTCTCTCTCTCTCTCTCTCTCTCTCTCTCTCTCTCTCTCTCTCTCTCTCTCTCTCTCTCTCTCTCTCACACATTAAAATAGCATCTTCATAGAGCATATACAGCATCTCTTAAAACCTCTCTCTCTCTCTCTCTCTCTCTCTCTCTCTCTCTCTCTCTCTCTCTCTCTCTCTCTCTCTCTCTCTCTCAGAATAAATGAAGTTATAGTTAAGACGTTAAAAAGCAATAAAAAGATAAATGTACATTGATTTTAGCAATGTACAGTACATTCATGAAATAAATTATTGTAATTCGAAAGACCTTAATACACAATTAAATAACAAATACTATTTGAAATATAATTTCAATTTTCAGACATCATTCCAGATGCAAATTACTTACAGCTAGGCTGGTTTTTAATAATTCATTAGTGCATGTTCATTTCCCAAATTGTAATTTGGATACTTTTCAAAAAAATATTGTTGCTGATAAGTTATTCAAATGAAATTATATGTTAGTTTTTCCCTATGCATTTTTGTGCATTCATAAATGACAAGCAAAATTTCGTACTCAATATCTTGTGGAGCACAAAGATAGGATTCAGTCTAAAATTCTAATTATTAATGAAAGGGTGAAATATATGGATGCATCAATGCATCAAGTTTTTTTCCAAACATGACTGTGATAGAATCGTCCATGTGAGCATGTTTGCAGGTTTATATATATATATATATATATATATATATATATATATATATATATATATATACTGTATATATATATTTATATATATATATATATATATTTATATATATACATATATTCATATAGATGTTCATATATATATATATATATATATATATATAAATATATATATAATTATATATATACATATATATATATATATATATATATATATTTATATATATACATATATTCATATAAATGTTTATATATATATATATATATATATATATATATATATATATATATATATATATATATTTTATATATATATGTATATATATACATATATATATATATATATATATATATATATATATTTATATACATATTTAAATACATATATTTATATATATAATATATACATAATATATATACATATATACATATATATATACATACATACATATATATACATCTAAACCATAAGTCATACAACCTCTTTCTTGGTAAGCGATATTCAACAACGCTCCTCTATCTGATCTCCCTCTTTCCCTACCCTCAACCTGTATGATTACCACAACACGAAAAAAAAAACCCTAAAGCGTAGCATGACTTCAGTTAACTGCCTGACACTATTTGGGTAGAGAGTTCCCTATCCCCAAGTAATTATCTACGTTTCTACATGAAGAATTCCAATTACTGCGGAAATGCAGAAATTCTCCCATT
>NC_090728.1:58715619-58718119 GCF_036898095.1 Palaemon carinicauda | reverse complement strand
GATGATAAAGACTTGTACGTAGCTTTTACGTACAAAAAAAATTATTATTATTATTATTATTATTATTTTTCCTTTTTTTTCTTTTTTTTGCATAGTATTAAATAACTAGAAGATATATTTTCTTTGCTTGATGATAAAGACTTGTACGTAGCTTTTACGTACAAAAACTTCATCATTATTATTACTATTTTATTTATTTATTTTTTTTTTTTTTTTTTTTTTGCATTGTATTAAATCACTGGAAGATATATTTTCTTTGATGATAAAGACTTGTAAGTAGCTTTTACGTACAAATTTTTTTCATTATCATCATTATTATTATTTTTTTTTTTTTTTTTTTTGCATTGTATTAAATCACTGGGAAGATATCTTTTCCTTGTTTGATGATAAAGACTTGTTGTACGAAGTTTTTACGTACAGAAAAATTATTTATTATTATTATTATTATTATTATTATTATTATTATTATATTATATTATAATCTACAACACTACTTGGAAAATTAGGAAAATATAAACCCAAATGCTCCAACAGGGAAAATAGCCCAGTGAGGAAATGAAATAAAGAAACATAGAATAGTGTGCCCGAGTGTACCCTCAAGAAAGAGAACTCTACCCCAAGACAGTGGAAGACCATGGTACAGAGGCTATGGCACTACCCAAGAATAGACAACAATGGTATGATTTTGGAGTGCCCTTCTACTAGAAGAGCTAAGAGCTGCTTACCTTAGCTAAAGAGTCTCTTGTACCCTTACCAAGAGGAAAGTAGCCACTAAACAATTACATTGCAGTAGTTAACCCTTTAAGTGAAAAAAAAAATCAGTTATCTAGGCGTATGAGGATGTATGCCAGATGTATTAGGAAAAAGAAGAATGTGTAACAAATATTCCAGACCATTCGGTGTATATGTTAGATATGGTAAAACTAGTGTACGCGACCCATCCAAAATGACGGCTAAATATTTAGATAAATAAGCACACACATACACCGGCCCCCTCACCAGAGTATGACTACCCCCTCTCCCCCTGCCTGAGAGACGGGGAGAGCTTAGCATGACCGGAAAGATATTAGATATTTATTTATATTCAATGTTCCTGGATTCCAATTTACTCAAAACTTTGAAATAAAGATCACATTCCTATTTAGATCAGTATTATGACAAGAGGAGTGACAGTTAATTAAGATTACAGTACGTCAGTTCTCTATCGCCTTAGAGGCTATCAACTGACATTTTTCTGAGAAACTGTAACAAGGCTGAGAGAGAAAATCTAAAACAATGGCAAAGATAAGAGAGTTTTCAAAGACAGATATTAAATCTGACAAGGCCGTGATACATTAAACAAGTGTAATGAAAAAGAGAAGGTCGAGATTAATTGATTTTAATTCATCTAATACTACAAAAATGGCATCATGATTCTCTTCTTCTTCTTCTTCTTCTTCTTCTTCTTCGTTATCCTACATTAAGGGGTTGGTTGCCTGATTCGGCCTCTCCAATGCCTCCGATCAAAGGCATCCTCTTCCACCAAACCCTTTCTTCTCCATATCATCCTTCACATTATCTCACCAATCTAATTCTCTGCCTCCCTCTTGATCTTCTCCCCATAACAGGTTCCTATCAAGGCCCCCCACCACCAAACCGCTCTCTCCATATCATCCTTCACCTAATCTCGCCATCTAATTCTCTTGGTCTTCTCCCCCCTTACAGGTTCCCTCCAAAGCTCTCCTCACTCCCTCCCACCATGACACTCTTCAGTCATTAAGGTTTAAAGGTCGGGCATGAATGGCACAGAATAGGGACAGTGACAGTGCCCTAGCAGGACAATGCCCTAGAGACTTACAATATACAGTAAATACATATAATCAGCACCCAAGCTAACACTAGGGAGAGCTAGGCACTGGCGGCTGATGACTCAGCAAGTAGACCTATAAGCTCCCACAAACATCCTTCCCTCATCTCACAAGGATGGTGAGGTTGCAGACACCACAAGAAACTATCGGAGCTTGAGCGGGACTCGAACCCCAGTCAAGTAGATCACCAGGGAGAGACATTTCCAATACGCTAAAAAAGCCCTTATTAGCTATAAAGAAATATAAATAAATTTCAGAGAAGCTCTCTACCTATTACTGTATTTAGCAAGAGATATGAAGCTAAATACATGACCACATAAATGTTTTCTTTTTATTGCTCAAAAACAGCAAAGGACAATTTCCCCTAGTCCAGGGAATCAACGCTCGTACTTCTAGCTTTACTTAATCACGAAGCTTTGCCTTTAACAGAATTAGAATTGAGGACCAAATGCTTAGAAAGTTATCCTTAGAATCCTAGACCACAAAGGGATACTTTGAACACGGGATTCCACATTCTGTCTCTTAAAATGCAGGTAAACTTAACAATTTTGCTGTTATATTTTGAGTAAATATGAACTCTTAATATATGGTACAGAAAAGAAATATTGTGTAATATGATTTAAAAAATCTTGTCTGTACGAGGTATTTTTTTA
>NC_090728.1:58660619-58708119 GCF_036898095.1 Palaemon carinicauda | reverse complement strand
TTAATTCATTGATCTCATAGGAAATATGAAATAATAAATCTTCCATAAAATATCTTTAATATATCTATAAACACTGATAACAACTGTATATTTTCAAAAGCAACTGGAAGAGGGTAGTCTAAATCATCGTTATCTATATCTTCGTCTTCCTTTTAAAGGTTTAAATGAATGCCAGAGGCAAGGGACACTGACACTGCCCTATCAAGCAGGAGAATGCCCTAAAGACTGACCATATATACATATGATCAGTGCCCAAGCCCCCTCTCCATCTATGCTAGGACCATGGAGGACCAGGCAATGGCTGATGATGACTCAGCAAATAGACCTATAGGCTCCCCAAAAGCCCCCAACATCCTTAGCTCACAAGAATGGTAAGGTTGCAGACACTAAAGGAACTAACGAATCTGAGCATAACTCAAACCTCAGTCTGGTGATCACTAGTCAGGGATGTTACCACATAGACCACCACAACCCTTAAACTTGGTAATCCTAGGTTTTTACCATCAATACAAACAGTTTTCTTGACAGAAAAACTGGTAGGGGATAAGGTGGCTGAAGTTGAAGGGGGTGGGAGCTTGACCCCATGTGTGTAGGATGTCCTTTGACCTTGTGTGTAACCCTTTCTGAGTGGGATTACCTTAACGTGTTGAAAGGGCTTACGTATTGTCATGATCAGCAAGGCTGTATTAGTCAGGAACTCCCTGACAAGGTTAATTTGCTGTGAGAGAGCAGACGAAAATCTCCCACCATCACCAATCTAGCCCTAGCCAGCATGATGATGAAAACTGGCATAACGCTAGCCATGAATTGACATATCTTGAGACCTTTATCCTGCAGTGGACTAGAAATGGATGCATTTGTAGTTGCATCGATATTGGGATCCACGCGTCCTACTTTGGCTCTTCTACATACCCATCACTCGCAGTTTCCCTAGTATGTAAAGTCTGTATATTACACAATATACAAACATTTCAAAATGAATGATTGTGTTACTTGAAAGTGACGCAAATTCATCCAAATGCACAGGTGGAGCGCAAGCAAATACAGTGTTAACTTGTCAAGTGCAAGTATGGTATTATATACATACAGTCATACATAATAAAAAACACACACACATATATACATATGTATATACATATATATATATATATATATATATATATATATATATATATATATATATGTATATATATATATATATATATATATATATATATACGTGGGTGTGTGTGTATATATATATATATATATATATATATATAATATATATATATATATATATATATATATATATTATATATATATATATATATATATATATTCGCATATATTCGTATATATATACACAAATATATTTCATCTGTAAATGTTACATACGACCATTATGTGTACTATTTAAAAAAAAAAAAAAAACAATGACTGTACAAGTAAAGTTTACATGTGGGAAACAAACCAATTACGCTTCAAGGGATTCGTTTACGCCGCGAAGAGGTACAATAGTGGAGTAAATAAGGACAAAAAGACGTATAACAACAGATATATAAGCCATGAAGAGACATAATTCACAACACGACACCTCTACATAGACTTCCCATTAACTCTGTAAAAGAAATAAATAAATTGAAATCATCTATTATAATTTTCTACATAAAAACACTTTTATTGACTTTTTTCATCATATTAAGTCCAGTACGGTATCATTCATGTGAGCTGTAAAAATACCATAACTATCTTGTCCAAGGAAAGGGGACGGATGCTCATTAACACCATCATCATTATCTCTGCTATGAAAAACTATACTGTAGTTGCCAAAAAAGGAATCTAAGGTCGAGAGGATTAAGAGGCCGGAAGAGTAATTTTTTTTTTTTTTTTTTTTTTTTTTTTGAGGGCTGAGAAAACATTGTAATGGGGAACTGTAACCTCTTTTACTTTATCTCCTCCATTATATTCTTGTGTATGGTAAAAGCCTCATCCACTGTACATACACAATTCTGGGCGTGAAACATAGCTCGGTCTATATAGTAGATATTCTTCTGTTCCTCCATATGCCGAAATACCTCTCACAACTTCTTAAGAGAGACTTCATAACTTCCATCTTCCTTTTCTTCATCATCATCACTTACTGAGTGAGCTACTTCAGCAGGCTCCTTCTTGGTCAGCTTTGCATCATCCTAATCAAGCAAATCACAGGCCACTTACAATAAACATGCAGCTGTCACACTCTGGGTACATGCCAAAATCTTCTGACAGTCATTTAAAAGTATCTTCATGACTGAATTCATTTAAGTTTTTCAAACAAGCCACAGATACTTCCACCAGGCATTTACCCGTGATTTCACATGTTTAAAGGTCCCTTCTACCACAGAAAGCCAGTCAGCAATAGTGAATGACTTTCAGTATTGCATGACTTCCAAAAACTTGTTGCCTCACTTGATGGTGTGTGGGTTAGCCAACACTTCATTAAAGCCAGGTCAGATAAGGGCCCAACAGCATTACCACAGAAAATAAAAAACTGGGATGTAAACTTTTATCCCAAAAACACATACAGTAAAACCTTCTTAACAGCAGCCAATATGTTCCAAGACCCAACGCAGTTGCATAATTCAGCTGTTATTAAGCTAGACAAACTTTACTACTGAGTGAAAATACCTTCTATAAAATTCGGTAAACACAATCCAGGAGCAAAGCATCTATTGAACAGCTGCTTGAGAAGAATAGCAGTTGCCACAGCCTTGGCATTGTGCTTCAAATAAATGAGAAGCATAATTTTGTATTTAATCTTCAAGACGTTCTGGTTCTTAAAGTGATAAACAATGCCTGACCTTAACCGGCAGTAGCACAAAGTGCTGAGGTCAGCCAATCTTTCCTTGCCTTGAATCAATGTGTAAATCAGTGGATACCCTTCCTTTTATGGCATCTGCTATCAACAAGATTAATGTCCACTCCGCCTTCACTAGAGTCTTATCGTGTACCATCAAATTGACTTTAGCCGTAGCAGGGGGCAGTAACAATGGTTAATCATATTACCTTCCAATTTCAGCAAAGTATTCTATTTTTCTCAACTGAACCGAAAATACAGTCGGCACTCCTTATCCACAGGGTTAGGTAACAGAAACCTCAGAGACATGCACAAACATCGTGAATCACCAAATGCTTGCTGCGCTAGGGTGGATCCACACAGTTGATTAACACACTAAGTAAACAACTGTATTGCACTAAATTGTTTTTACTTGTAAGTATTGCAGTTAAGTATAAACACGCTTCAGTAGTTGTACAGTAGACTGGCGTAGAGTACGACAGTACAAGGTAAGACAACTCGTGAGTCATTACAACACTTATACATTAATACTGTAACGACTAAACACTGCTGTTCCTATATAACAACATTTTTTAGTACTGTAGTGTATATTATTGTAATATCACTAAAGTTCACCTTAATTAGCTAAGGTGAGACGACATATCACTCTTGAGTGTTGGTGAGGTCGACTCACAACGCTACCAACTCAAGAGATAAAAATATAATACTAACACAAAAGCCCGAAACTACTTTTGTATACGTACTATAGTGTTAATCATTGAATAAAAGTATTGTACTATCAAAGAAAAAATAACACAACTATACCATTTTCAATAAATACTATATATTAAACAATAGGTAACAGTGACCCAACTAAATCTTTTCGTACAAAGTTCTACGCAGTAACATCTTGTGAAGGATGATGCAATTTTCAAGACGTCAACTGTTTGGCAGGTGGTTAGCGCAATAACTACGTAAAAATTATACTGTACCATATGTACAAAAACCTGTGAAAAAAAAAATATATAAATCTTTTAACATTGCCATATGTAAATATATCACGTAAGTACAGTTTGTAGAGTACTGTACAGTACATGTACGGGATTTTTTTTATGTATGTATAAAAATTATACTTACGAAAAAAAAAGTTTCCATATGTGACATAACTTATAAGAAAATAATCCGTAAAAAGGTACAGTTGGTGAGCCGTACAGTTACATATGGATGGACGATGAAGGGACACGTCTATGTGGAAGAGTCATCAGTGCTGCCTACTTCATCTCCTCCATGTTGCTCTTGTAGGCTATAAAACCATCATTAAAGGAACACATGAACTTCAGGGGCTGCACCCTTAGCTTTGAATCTTCCACCACCTGTAATTTCTCTGCCGGCTTCTCGCGTGGGAAGCCTTCATCCTCCTTGTCAGGTTCACCAGCCTCTTCTTCTTCCTCACTTGCCACTCTGTCAAAGCCTTTGACTTCCACTTTCCTTGGTAAGGTAATGATTTATCTCCAGTCTGTTGGGAAGCTTCATCAGGACTAAAAACAGGTAAGTCCTTCACACACCCTGGCCTCAGATATTCCCAGCAAGCATTCACACTCTAGAGCCTGACTTCGTTGAATGATTTTCCAACAACAGACAGACAGTCTGTGATTGTGAATCCTTTCCAATACTGGATAACATTCCGGTCAGGGTAGTTATCATTGGCTGCATGAAGTCACACCATCACTGGTCTCTTGTAGTGGCCCTTGAAATTCTTAATCAACCACTGAACCTTCAGCTGGATGAGGGCAATGGTGTTCGGAGGAAAGAAAATCACTTGCACATTAAGATTTGTTACCTTGATGGAGGATGGATGTCCGTGAGTATTCTTAAGGAACTTGAACTCTAACCCTTTATTCTGCAGGAAGTACTCTACCTGCAGCAAGAAACGGTATTGAAACAAGTTCAAAAAGAGCTGGCTTAGAAAGGGGTATGCAGGGATGTGGCACCCTTACTCGCGGATGGCTAAGGCTCATCTTGTATAAAATAGTAGTAGAGACTTCACTTTATCACGGATCACAAGAAAGTAGATGGCGATTACCTTGCTGTGCTGATCCTTGATCTACAGAAACAAGGCAATTTCCATTCAGATCATTCCCACTTCCCTCACCTTCAAAATAACCTTTGCACAGTATGAGGAACTGGCATCTATGGCAGCATAGATCTTCATTGTGCTCTTCTCATTGTACCTCATGGTACTCTCTTTAACACCAAAAAAAAAGTCTTCATGCGGCTGCATACTTCATTCCTTCCTTGCACTAATCAAGGTTTAACTGTATATCATTTTGCCTAGCAATAAATGTGTAAGAATTTAGCTGAAATTAAACTTATTTCTTTTTACATGTCCTGAAAAAAACATGAACTAAAAGAAATTAAATATAGTAATATAAACTTACAAAGCACAAAAATGCACTTATCATTTTCACCTGGCCGCGGTTCTGAAAGTTTTCTCAATAAATAGTTAAAACAATAACATATTCACTGAATAATTATGAATATTATATATACAAAATAAGGTCTACGGAACAAGAAAACAATTAATTATTGGTGGTTATCTTCTGGTTAGCAAAATGTATGACGAGTAGCAACGTGGTGGAAAGCATAGACCCTCGGCAACACCTGTTTGGGAAGAAAGAAATGTTTGCATACACAACCATAACGAAATTTCAATAGGCCTTTAGGGTCATTAAACATTATTCTAACTAAATCAAAATTTATATGCCCGTTATCATATGATAAATCAGGCTTCAAACCTTAAAATATATATATTCTAAATAAAAGTATGCAGCAAAAGAATAAGAATGTTCAAGTAATTTTCTGTGAGATGAGTTGTTTCTAATAACACTGAAAATCACTAGTTGTCTGTAGTATTACTTCGTCCTCTTCACCTAAATGGCATTAAAAGATTCATCATCAAAAGTCCCACAACGAAATAAGGGCTTTTTAATCATCGTCATCTCCTCCTACGCCTATTGACAAAAACGGCCTCGGTTAGATTTCGTCAGTCGTCTCTATCTTGAGCTTTCGTTTCAATACTTCTCCATTCATTATCTCTTACTTCTTGCTTCATAGTCCTCAGCCATGTAGGTCTGGCTCTTCCAACTCTTCTAATGCCTTTTGGAGCCCAACTGAACGTTTGATGAACTAATCTCTCTCAGGGAGTGCGAAGAACATACCCAAACATAATAAGCATACTATTAATATCTTCAAGTCGTACCTGTTAGGGAAAAATTAGAAAATATGCAATAAAATAAACTTTAAGTCTGGGTCTTCCAGCTCTTCTAGGGCCTTGTAGAGCCCAGATGAACGTTTGATGAACTAATCTCTCTTGGGGAGTCCGAAGAACATGACCAAACATACTAAACATACTATTAATATCTTCAAGTCATACCTGTTAGGGAAAAAATAATGACACAATATACAATAATATAAACCTTAAAAGATTGTTTTATAAAAAAATTCATCAGAACTAAAAACATCAAAGTCCTTCACACACTCTGGCCAAAGATATTCCCAAAAAACATTTAGTTGAATGATATTGATATACCAACAACAGACAGAGAGTCTGTGATTGTGAATCCCTTCCTATACTGGATAACATTCCAGTCAGGGTAGTTATCCATGGCTGCTTAAGTCACGACATCACTCGTCTCTTGTAGTGTGCCTTGAAGTTCTTAATCACCCCCTGATCCTTAAGCTAGATGAGGGCAATGGTGTTAGCAGGAAAGAACACCACTTGCACATTAGGATTTGTTACTTTGATGGAGGTAGATGTCCGTGAGCATTCTCAAGGAACTAGAACTCAAACCCTTTATACTGCAGGTAGTACTCTACCTCCCACAAAAAGAAGTTTTGAAACAAGTTTTGGAACAGCTCAAACATTGTCCACATCTTCTTGTTGTGCACCCAGTAAAATGGTAGCGAATTCATATGTGCATCCAGTAAAATGGTAGCAAATTCATATGTGCATCCAGTAAAATGGTAGCAAATTCATATGTGCATCCAGTAAACTGGTAGCGAATTCATATGTGCATCCAGTAAACTGGTAGCGAATTCATATGTGCATCCAGTAAAATGGTAGCAAATTCATATATGCATCCAGTAAACTGGTAGCGAATTCATATTGCAGTATTGAAGTCCACAGTACCTCTGCAACAGCTGTTTGGGAAGAAAGAAATATTTGCCTACACAAGCATAAAGAAATTTCAACAGGCCTTTGGGGTCATTATACATTATTTCAACTTAATCAAAATTCATATGCCTGGTATCGTAAGATAAATCAGGCCTACAACCTTGAAATATATATAATCTAAATAAAATTATGCTGAATAAGAATGTTTAAGTGATTTTCTGCCAGATGAGTTGTTTCTAATAACACTGAAAATCACTAATTGTCTGTAGTATTACTTCGTCCTCTTCGCCTAAATGGCATCAAAAGACCCATCATCAAAAGTTCCTACAACGAAATAAAGGCTTTTTATTAAATATCTAATTAATATTTTCAAGTCGTACCTGTTAGGAAAAAAAAGAGAAAATATACAATAAAATAAACTTGAAAGATTGTTTTGTAGAACCAAACTTTATGATCAATGTAAAAAAATACATAAGATTTATAAATAACTTACTTTGCCACTTTGTTGTGTTTGTATATTTTGAAGGGGCACCTTCCATGAAAGGCAAGCAGTTTTCCATTAACAGTTAAAATAGGAACCTAACAGTAGTAACGTGTCCGCCTACCATTTACATGGCAGCATATCGATCTAAGCCAGGAACCGTGAGTTTAAGCTGTTTAATGAGGAGGCCACTGCTGTGGTTGGGCACCACACTGGGGGTTGGGCTTGTCCGATTGACGTTCTGGTAAGCATCTATTCTGATGAAACTGAAACTGAAACCAGACACCTTTCCCTTTAACTTGTCTCACACTATCCGCAAGGGTTTAACTTGTCCCACACTATCCGCAAGTGTTCAACTTGTCGCACACTATCCGCAAGGGTTTAACTTGTCCCACACTATCCGCAAGTGTTCAACTTGTCGCACACTATCCGCAAGGGTTTAACTTGTCCCATACTATCCGCATGTGTTCAACTTGTCCCACACTATCCGCAAGTGTTCAACTTGTCGCACACTATCCGCATGTGTTCAACTTGTCCCACACTATCCGCAAGTGTTCAACTTGTCGCACACTATCCGCAAGGGTTTAACTTGTCCCACACTATCCGCAAGTGTTCAACTTGTCGCACACTATCCGCAAGGGTTTAACTTGTCCCACACTATCCGCAAGTGTTCAACTTGTCGCACATTATCCGCAAGGGTTTAATTTGTGTCACACTATCCGCAAGAGTTTAACTTGTCTCACACTATCCGCAACGGTTTAACTTGTTTCACACTATCCGCAAGGGTTTAACTTGTCTCATACTATCCACAAGAGTTTATCTTGTCTCACACTATCTGCAAGGGTTTAACTTGTCTCACACTATCCGCAAGAGTTTAACTTGTCTCACACTATCCGCAATGGTTTAACTTGTCTCACACTATACACAAGGGGTTAACTTGTCTCACACTATCCGCAAGTTGAACTTGTCTCACACTATCCACAAGGATTTAACTTGTCTAACACTATCCTCAAGGGTTTAACTTGTCTCACACTATCCGCAAGTTTAACTTGTCTCACACTATCCACAAGAGTTTAACTCGTCTCACACTATCCACCAGGGTTTAACTTGTCTCACACTATCTACAAGAGTTTATCTTGTCTCACACTATACGCAAGTTGAACTTGTCTCACACTATCCACAAGGATTTAACTTGTCTAACACTATCATCAAGGGTTTAACTTGTCTCACACTATCCGCAAGTTTAACTTGTCTCACACTATCCACAAGAGTTTAACTCGTCTCACACTATCCACCAGGGTTTAACTTGTCTCACACTATCCACAAGAGTTTAACTCGTCTCACACTATCCGCCAGGGTTTAACTTGTCTCACACTATCTACAAGAGTTTATCTTGTCTCACACTATCCTCAAGTTGAACTTGTCTCACACTATCCACAAGGATTTAACTTGTCTAACACTATCCTCAAGGGTTTAACTTGTCTCACACTATCCGCAAGTTTAACTTGTCTCACACTATCCACAAGAGTTTAACTCGTCTCACACTATCCACCAGGGTTTAACTTGTCTCACACTATCAACAAGTTTATCTTGTCTCACACTAACCGCAAGAGTTTAACTTGTCCCACACTATCCGCAAGAGTTTAACTTGTCTCACACTATCCGCGAGGGTTTAAATTGTCTCACACTATCAACGAGGGTTTAACTTGTCTCACAGTACCCGCAAAAGTTTAACTTGTCTCACAATATCCGCAAGGGTTTAACTTGTCTCACACTATCCGCAAGGGTTTAACTTGTCTCACACTATCTGCAAGGGTTTAACTTGTCTAACACTATCCGCAAGGGTTTAACTTGTCTCACACTATCCGCAAGAGTTTAACTTGTCTCACACTATCCGCAAGAGTTTAACTTGTCTCACACTATCCACAAGGGTTTAACTTGTCTCACACTATCCGCTAGGGTTTAACTTGTCTCTCACTACCCGCAAGGGTTTAACTTGTCTCACACTATCCACCAGGGTTTAACTTGTCTCATACTATCTGCAAGAGTTTAACTTGTCTCACACTATTCGCAAGAGTTTAACTTGTCTCACACTATCCGCAAGGGTTTAACTTGTCTCACACTATCCGCAAGAGTTTAACTTGTATCACACTATCCGCCAGGGTTTAACTTGTATCACACTATCCGCCAGGGTTTAACTTGTCTCACACTGTCCGCAAGAGTTTAACTTGTCTCACACTATCTGCAAGGGTTTAAATTGTCTCACACTATCCGTGAGGGTTTAACTTGTCTCACACTACCCGCGCAAGGGTTTAACTTGTCTCACACTATCCGCAAGGGTTTAACTTGTCTCACACTATCCATGAGGGTTTAATTTGTCTCACAATATCCAAAAGGGTTTAACTTGTCTAACACTATCTGCAAGGGTTTAACTTGTCTCACACTATCCGCGAGGGTTTAACTTGTCTCACACTATCCGCGAGGGTTTACCTTGTCTCACACTATCCACAAGGGTTTAGCTTGTCTCACACTATCCGCCAGGGTTTAACTTGTCTCACACTATCCGCAAGGGTTTAACTTGTCTCACACTATTCGCAAGAGTTTAACTTTTCTCACACTATCCGCAAGGGTTTAACTTGTCTCACACTATCCGCAAGAGTTTAACTTGTCTCACACCATCCGCAAGAGTTTAACTTGTCTCACACTATTCGCAAGAGTTTAACTTGTCTCACACTATTCGCAAGAGTTTAACTTGTCTCACACTATCTTATGACGTCAGGCTACTTGTACTTTGCTGCCATAAAATTGGGAACACAGCATTCTGCCTTGAGCAATAAATGTCATTTGAGGCATCTTACAAAACAAATCTGTCAAGTAATAAAAAACACAAATACTGTATCAACAATATATACAATAGATGTACTAGAACATAAAATAATTTAAATCCAAACTACAGTATTATTTACGTTTTAAATTTTACGTTAAATTTCTAACAGTTACGTTAAGCATATACGCAAAACAAATAAATAAATACTGATAAAGTTCAAATGTTCACACATACACTAAAATTAATTGAATTACAAACCTATACAATTAAAATCCATATTTCAAACTATTTCCAGCTTGTACCCCTCCTTGAAGATGACGTTCTGAAGCTCGTTTCATAAAATCTTCGCTGGCTCATTGTTTGCAGAGGTCGACTGCCAGTAACTTTCACATTCTTCAAGGCAAAACACCTTGTAAACTTTTCGAACTAACCTTTGCTGGCTTGGAAAGGGGTATGCAGGGATGTGGTATTCTTATTCGTGGATGGCTAAGGCTCATCTTGGATAAAATAGCAGTAGAGACGTCACTATTTCCCGGATGATAAGCAAGTAGATGGCGATTGCTTTGTGGTACTGATCCTCGATCCATATAAACAAGGCAATCCATTTGGATCATTCCCTATTCCCTCACCTTCAAAACAACCTTTGCAATGTATGAGGGAATGGCTGCCAGTGTTTTCTTCTCATTGTACCTCATGGTACTCTCTTTAACACGAAAAGTCGTCATACATCTGCATTCTTCGTTCCTTCCTTGCACTTATCAAGGTTGAGCTGTACATCATTTTCTCAAATTTTGGAGGTTGTAATAAATGTATGAGAATTTAGCTGAAAAGAAACTTACCTATTTCTAAATGTGCTGAAAAAACCAGAACTAAAAAAAAATAAAATTTACTAGTAAATTCTTACAAACCACAAAAAAAAAAAAAACTATCATTTATAGCTGGCCACGGTTCAGACGAGTTTCCTCAATAAATAGTTACAACAATAACATATTCACTGAATAATTATGAACATGGTATTCAAGAAATAATATGTGCAGAAAAAAAAAGACAATGAATTATTGGTGGTTATCTTGTGGTTAGAAAAATGTATGGCACGTAGGAACTTGGTGGAAACCTTAGACCCTCTGCAACCGCTGTTAGGGAAGAAAGAAATGTTGCATACACAAGCATAACGATATTTCAATAGGCCAATGGGGTCATTATACATTATTTACACCAAATCAAAATTTATATGTCTGTTATCATATGATAAATCAGGCCTACAACCTTAATATATATACATTCTACATAAAATTATGCTGCAAAAGAATAAGAATATTCAAGTAATTTTCTGTGACACGAGTTGTTTCTAATAACACTGAAAATCACTAGTTGTCTGTAGTATTACTTCGCCCTCTTCACCTAAATGCCATCAAAAGATCTATCATCAAAAGTTCCCACAATGAAATAAGGGCTTTTTATTAATCATCTCCATCTCCTCCTACACCTATTGACGCAAAGGGCCTTTGTTAAATTTCGCCAGTCGTCTCTATCTTGAGCTTTTCATTTCAATACTTCTCCATTCATCACCTCCAATTTCTTGCTTCATAGTCCTCAGCCATGTAAGCCTGGCTCTTCCAACTCTTCTAGGGCCTTGTGGAGCCCAGCTGAACGTTTGATGAACTAATCTCTCTTGGGGAGTAAGAAGAGCATCCCAAACATACTAAACATACTATTAATATCTTTAAGTCGTACCTGTTAGGGATAAAATGAGAAAATATACAATAAAATAAACTTTAGGTCTAGGTCTTCCAACTCTTCTAGTGCCTTGTGGAGCCCCGCTGAACGTTTGATGAACTAATCTCTCTCAGGGAGTGCGAAGAACATGCCCAAACATACTAAACATACTATTAATATCTTCAAGTCGTACCTGTTAGGGGAAAAAATGAGAAAATATACAATAATATAAACCTTAAAAGATTGTTTTATAAAAGCTTCACCTGAACTAAAGACAGCAAAGTCCTTCACACACCCTGGCCAAAGATATTCCCAGAAAGCATTCATACTCTCGGGTCTGACTTCGTTAAATGATATGCCAACAATAGACTGACAGTCTGTGATTGTGGATCCCTTCCAATACTGGATAACTTTCCAGTCAGGGTAGTTATCCACGACATCACTCGTCTGTTGTAGTATGCCTTGAAGTTCTTAATCCCCCTAATCCTTAAGCTGGATGAGGGCAATGGTGTTCGCAGGAAAGAACACCACTTGCACATTAGGATTTGTTACTTTGATGGAGGATGGATGTCCAAGAGCATTCTCAAGGAACTTGAACTCCAACCCTTTATACTGCATGTAGTACGCAACCTCCGGTAATACGGTGGGCACAACTAGCCGTACTACCAGCTACGGAGGGTATACGGGCAAAATTTGTGTGAAATCGTGGGTGTGACACAAGGGGCACGCAACAGCCTTGGACCTCGTAGGCCGCCGTATGCCAGCCGCAGAATCTTCACTCGCTGCACTATAATGTTCTGCGGCAGTCAAGAAAATTTGTAGTCGCAGACAGAACGCATGTGTGACTTACATGTAACTTACGTGCCGTAGGATTTTCTGTGGTATGATCGCTGCAAATTGGTCATGCGTGTAACGTGCGTGTAACTTGCGTGTAACTCGCGTCACAAGTACGTACCACGCACGTTTGTCCTACGGAATTAAAAGAAGTACGTGGTCCGTGCGTGCACCATACGATGCAATTGCGGTAAAAGTAGGTGTGTAGTACAATGACCGGACGTCGTTAGTACTAATGCACGATATTTACATAATTTTTCAGGGTATATATTCTGCTGCAGCAAGTACATCACACGTACTTCAACCGTACTGAACACTCAACACACTCTCTACCAATTACATTGCAGGAGTTCATGGCTATGACTGAAAAATTCCCAGACACGTAAGGCTACAAAATTTGTACGGGGATTTGTGCCCAAGGCATAAGATCAGTATTGAAACAAGTTTAGGAACTGCTCAAGCATTGACCACACCTTCTTGTTGTGCATCCAGTAAACTGGTTGCAAATTCATATGTGCATCCAGTAAACTGGTAGCAAATTTATATTGCAGCATTGAAGTCCACAGTACCTCTGCAACAGCTGTTTGGGAAGAAAGAACTATTTGCATAAAGCATAAAGAAATTTCAACAGGCCTTTGGGTTCATTATACATTATTTCAACTAAATCAAAATTCATATGCCTGGTAAATCAGGCCTACAACCTTAAAATATATATAATCTAAATAAAATCATGCTGAATAAGAATATTCAAGTGATTTTCTGCGAGATGAGTTGTTTCTAATAACACTGAAAATCCCTAGTTGTCTGCAGTATTAGTTCGTCCTCTTCTCATAAATGGCATCAAAAGATCCATCATCAAAAGTTCCCACAACAAAGTAAGGCCTCTTTATTTAATATATAATTAATATCTTCAAGTCGTACCTGTTAGGAAATACTAATGAGAAAATACACAATAAAATAATCTTTAAAAGCTTGTTTTATAAAACAAAACTTTATGATCAATATAAAAAATACATAAGATTTATAAATAACTTACTTTGCCACTTTGTTGTGTTTGTATATTTTGAAGGGGCATCATCCATGAAAGGCAGGTAGTTTCCCATTAACAGTTAAAATAGGAACCTAACAGTAGTAACGTGTTCACCTAGCATTCGCATGGCAGCATATCGATCCCAGCCAGGAACCGTGAGTTTAAGCGGTTTAATGAGGAGGCCACTGCTTTGGTTGGGCACCACAGTGGGTGGTTGGGCTTGTCCGACTGACGTTCTGATAAGCATCTATTCTGATGAAACTAGAACTGAAACCAGACTCCTTAACCTTTAACTTGTCTCACACTATCCGCAAGAGTTTAACTTGTCTCACACTATTCGCAAGGGTTTACCTTGTCTCACACTACCCGCAAGGGTTTAAGTTGTCTCACACTATCCGCAAGAGTTTAACTTGTCTCACGCTATCCGCAAGGGTTTAACTTGTCTCACACTATCCGCAAGGGTTTAACTTGTCTCACACTACCCGCAAGTTGAACTTGTCTCACGATCCACATGGGTTTAACTTGTCTCACACTATCCGCAAGGGTTTAACTTGTCTCACACTATCCGCGAGGGTTTAACTTCTCTCACAGTATCCGCGAGGGTTTAACTTGTCTCACACTATCCGCGAGGGTTTCACTTGTCTCACACTATCCGCGAGGGTTTCACTTGTCTCACACTATCCGCCAGGGTTCAAATTGTCTCACACTATCCGCCAAGGTTCAACTTGTCTCACACTATAAGCAAGAGTTTAACTTGTCTCACACTATCCACAAGGGTTTAACTTGTCTCACACTATCCGCAAGAGTTTAACTTGTCTCACACTATCCGCAAGAGTTTAACTTGTATCACACTATCCCCCAGGGTTCAACTTGTATCACACTATCCCCCAGGGTTTAACTTGTCTCACACCAACCGCAAGAGTTTAACTTGTCTCACACTATCCGCAAGAGTTTAACTTGTCTCACACTATCCGCGAGGGTTTCACTTGTCTCACACTATCCGCCAGGGTTTCACTTGTCTCACACTATCCGCGAGGGTTTCACTTGTCTCACACTATCCGCCAGGGTTTAACTTGTCTCACACTATCCGCCAGGGTTTCACTTGTCTCACACTATCCGCGAGGGTTTCACTTGTCTCACACTATCCGCGAGGGTTTAACTTGTCTCACACTATCCGCGAGGGTTTAACTTGTCTCACAGTATCCACGAGGGTTTAACTTGTCTCACACTATCCGCAAGGGTTTAACTTGTCTCACACTATCCGCAAGGGTTTAACTTGTCTCACACTATCCGCAAGGGTTTAACTTGTCTCACACTATCCGCGAGGGTTTCACTTGTCTCACACTATCCGCCAGGGATTAACTTCTCACACTATTAGCATGAGTTTAACTTGTCTCACACTATTAGCAAGAGTTTAACTTGTCTCACACTATTAGCAAGAGTTTAACTTGTCTCACACTAACCGCAAGAGTTTAACTTGTATCACACTATCCGCCAGGGTTTAACTTCTCACACTATCCGCAAGAGTTTAACTTGTCTCACACTATCCGCGGGGGTTTAACTTGTCTCACACTATCTGCGAGGGTTTCACTTGTCTCACACTATCCGCCAGGGTTTAACTTCTCACACTATTAGCAAGAGTTTAACTTGTCTCACACAATCCGCAAGGGTTTAACTTGTCTCACACTATCCGCGAGGGTTTAACTTGTCTCACACTATCCGCGAGGGTTTAACTTGTCTCACACTATCCGTGAGGGTTTCACTTGTCTCACACTATCCGCGAGGGTTTAACTTGTCTCACACTATCCGCGAGGGTTTCACTTGTCTCACACTATCCGCGAGGGTTTCACTTGTCTCACACTATCCGGGAGGGTTTCACTTGTCTCACACTATCCGCCAGGGTTTAACTTGTCTCACACCAACCGCAAGAGTTTAACTTGTTTCACACTATCCGCGAGGGTTTCACTTGTCTCACACTATCCGCGAGGGTTTCACTTGTCTCACACTATCCGCGAGGGTTTCACTTGTCTCACACTATCCGCCAGGGTTTAACTTCTCACACTATTAGCAAGAGTTTAACTTGTCTCACACTATTAGCAAGAGTTTAACTTGTCTCACACTATCCGCAAGGGTTTAACTTGTCTCACACTATCCGCAAGAGTTTAACTTGTATCACACTATCCCCCAGGGTTTAACTAGTCTCAAAATATCCGCAAGAGTTTAACTTGTCTCACACTATCCGCAAGGGTTTAAATTGTCTCACACTATCCGAGTGTGTTTAACTTGTCTCACACTACCCGCAAGAGTTTAACTTGTCTCTCACTATCTGCAAGGGTTTAACTTGTCTCACACTATCTGCAAGGGTTTAACTTGTCTCACACTATCCGCAAGGGTTTAACTTGTCTCACAATATCCGCAAGAGTTTAACTTATCTCACACTATCTGCAAGGGTTTAACTTGTCTAACGCTATCTGCAAGGGTTTAACTTGTCTCACACTATCCGCAAGAGTTTAACTTGTATCACACTATCCGCCAGGGTTTAACTTGTCTCACACCAACCACAAGAGTTTAACTTGTCTCACACTATTCGCAAGAATTTAACTTGTCTCACACTATCCGCAAGGGTTTAAATTGTCTCACACTATCCGAGAGTGTTTAACTTGTCTCACACTACCCGCAAGAGTTTAACTTGTCTCTCACTATCTGCAAGGGTTTAACTTGTCTCACACTATCTGCAAGGGTTTAACTTGTCTCACACTATCCGCAAGGGTTTAACTTGTCTCACAATATCCGCAAGAGTTTAACTTGTCTCACACTATCTGCAAGGGTTTAACTTGTCTAACGCTATCTGCAAGGGTTTAACTTGTCTCACACTATCCGCAAGAGTTTAACTTGTATCACACTATCCGCCAGGGTTTAACTTGTCTCACACCAACCACAAGAGTTTAACTTGTCTCACACTATTCGCAAGAATTTAACTTGTCTCACACTATCCGCAAGAGTTTAACTTGTCTCACACTATCGTATGACGTCAGGCTACTTGTACTTTGCTGCCATAAAATTGGGAACACAGCATTCTGCCTTGAGCAATAAATGTCATTTGAGGCATCTTACAAAACAAATCTGTCAAGTAATAAAAAACACAAATACTGTATCAACAATATGTACAATAGATGTACTAAAACATAAAATAATTTAAATCCAAACTACAGTATTATTTACGTTTTAAATTTTACGTTAAATTTCTAACAGTTACGTTAAGCATATACATACACTACACTAAAAATTTAAATACGCAAAACAAATGAATAAATACTGATACAGTAAAAATGTTCACACATACACTAAAATTAATTGAATTACAAAACTATACAATTAAAATCCATATTTCAAACTATTTCCAGTATATACTCCTCCTTGACGATGACGTTCTGAAGCTCGTTGGATAAAATCTTTGCCGACTCATAGTTTGCAGAGGTTGACTGCCAGTAACTTTCACATTCTTCAAGGCAAAACGCCTTGTAAACTTATTAAATTAACCTTTGCTGGCTTGGAAAGGGGTATGCAGGAATGTGGTATTCTTATTCGTGGATGGCTAACGCTCATCTTAGATAAAATAGCAGTAGACACCTCACTATTTCCCGGATGATAGGCAAGTAGATGGCGATTGCTTTGTGGTTCTGATCCTCGATCCATATAAACAAGGCAATCCATTTGGATCATTCCATTTTCCCTCACCTTTAAAACAACCTTTGCAATGTATGAGGCAATGGCTGCCATGGCAGCATACATCTCCAGTGTTTTCTTCTCATTGTACCTCATGGTACTCTCTTTAACACGAAAAGTCATCATACAGCTGCATTCTTCATTCCTTCCTTGCACTTATCAAGGTTGAGCCGTACATAATTTTCCCAAATTTTGTAGGTTGTAATAAATGTATGAGAATTTAGCTGAAAAGAAACTTACTTATTTCTACATGTGCTGAAAAAACCATGAACTAAAAAAAATAAAATTTACTAGTAAATTCTTACAAAACACACAAAAAGCAATTATCATTTATAGCTGACCACGGTTCAGACGAGTTTTCTCAATAAATAGTTACAACAATAACATACTCACTGAATAATTATGAATGTTATACAAGAAATAATATGTACAGAAAAAGAAAACAATGAATTATTGGTGGTTATCTTGTGGTTAGAAAAATGTATGGCACGTAGGAACTTGGTGGAAAGCTTAGACCCTCTGCAACACCTGTTTGGGAAGAAAGTAATGTTTGCATACACAAGCATAACGAAATTTCAATAGGCCTTTGGAGTCCTTATACATTATTTCAACTAAATCAAAATTTATATGCCTGTTTATCTTATGATAAATCAGGCCTACAACCTTAATATATATACATTCTACATAAAATTATGCTGCAAAAGAATAAGAATATTCAAGTAATTTGCTGTGACAGGAGTTGTTTCTAATAACACTGAAAATCACTAATTGTCTGTAGTATTACTTCGTCCTCTTCACCTAAATGGCATCAAAAGATCCATCAACAAAATTTCCCACAATGAAATAAGGGCTTTTTATTAATCATCATCATCTCCTCCTACGCCTATTGACACAAAAGGGCCTCAGTTAGATTTCACTACTCGTCTCTATCTAGAGCTTTCATTTCAATACTTCTCCATTAATCATCTCCAACTTCTTGCTTCATTGTCCTTAGCCATGTAAGTCTGGCTCTTCCAACTCTTCTAATGGCTTGTGCAGCCCAGCTGAACATTTGATGAACTAATCTCTCTTGGGGAGTGCGAACAACATGCCCAAACATACTAAACATACTATTAATATCTTCAAGTCGTACCTGTTAGGGATAAAATGAGAAAATATACAATAAAATAAACTATAGGTCAGGGTCTTCCAACTCTTCTAGTGCTTTTTGGAGCCCAGCTGAACGTT
The DNA here is from genome assembly GCF_036898095.1 of Palaemon carinicauda. Taxonomy (NCBI): domain Eukaryota; kingdom Metazoa; phylum Arthropoda; class Malacostraca; order Decapoda; family Palaemonidae; genus Palaemon; species Palaemon carinicauda. The sequence goes on along the minus strand of NC_090728.1, from coordinate 58,689,307 downwards.
TGATGAACTAATCTCTCTTGGGGAGTGCGAAGAACATGCCCAAACACACTAAACATACTATTAATATTTTCAAGTCGTACCTGTTAGGGAAAAATGAGAAAATATACAATAATGTAAACCATAAAAGATTGTTTTATAAAAGCTTCACCTGAACTAAAGACAGCAAAGTCCTTCACACACCCTGGCCAAAGATATTCCTAGAAAGCATTCATACTCTCGGGTCTGACTTCGTTAAATGATATGCCAACAACAGACTGACAGTCTGTGATTGTGGATCCCTTCCAATACTGGATAACTTTCCAGTCAGGGTAGTTATCTACGCCATCACTCGTCTGTTGTAGTATGCCTTGAAGTTCTTAATCACCCCCTGATCCTTGAGCTGGATGAGGGCAATGGTGTTCGCAGAAAAGAACACCAGTTGCAAATTAGGATTTGTTAATTTGATGGAGGATGGATGTCCGTGAGCATTCTCAGAAAACTTGAACACCAACCCTTTATACTGCATGTAGTACTGAACCTCCGGTATACGGGCAAAATTTGTGTGAAATCTTGGGTGTGACACAAGGGGCACGCAACAGTCTTGGACCTCGTACGCCGCCTTATACCAGCCGCAGAATCTTCATTCACTGCACTAAAATGTTCTGCGGCAGTCAAGAAAATTTGTAGTCGCAGACAGGACGCACTTGTGACTTACGTGCAACTTACATGCCGTAAGATTTTCTGTGGCATAATCTTCGCACATTGGTCATGAATGTAACGTGCGTGTAACTTGCGTCACAAGTACGAGCCACGCACGTTTGTCGTACGGAATTAAAAGAAGTACGTGGTCCGTGCGTGCACCGTACGATGCAATTGCGGCAAAAGTAGGTGTGTAGTACATTGACCGGACGATGTTAGAACTAATGCACGATATTTACATGATTTTTCAGGGTATATATTCTGCTGCAGCAAGTACATCACGAGTACTTCATCCGTACTGAACACTCAACACACTACCAATTACATCGCAGGAGTTCATGGCTACGACTGAAAAATTCCCAGACACGTACGGCTACAAAATTTGTACGGAGATTTGTGCCCAAGGCATAAGAAGCAGTATTGAAACAAGTTTAGGAACAGCTCAAGCCTTGTCTACACCTTCTTGTTGTGCATCCAGTAAACTGGTAGAAATTAATATGTGCATCCAGTAAACTGGTAACAAATTCATATGTGCATCCAGTAAAATGGTAGCAAATTCATATATGCATCCAGTAAAATGGTAGCAAATTCATATGTGCATCCAGTAAACTGGTAGCAAAATCATAAGTGCATCCAGTAAACTGGTAGCGCATTCATATTGCAGCATTGAAGTCCACAGTACCTCTGCAAAAGCTGTTTGGGAAGAAAGAAATATTTGCATACACAAGCATAAAGAAATTTCAACAGGTCTTTGAGGTCATTATACATTATTTCAACTAAACAAAAATTCATATGCCTGGTATCGTAAGATAAATCAAACCTGCAACCTTAAAATTTATATAATCTAAATAAAATTATGCTGAATAAGAATGTTTAAGTAATTTTCTGTGAGATGAGTTGTTTCTAATAACACTGAAAATCACTAATTGTCTGAAGTATTACTTCGGACTCTTCACCTAAATGGCACCAAAAGATCCATCATCACAAGTTCCTACAACGAAATAAGGGCTTTTTATTAAATATATAATTAATATCTTCAAGTCGTACCTGTTAGGAAAAAAAAGAGAAAATATACAATAAAATAAACTTGAAGATTGTTTTATAGACCCAAACTTTATGATCAATGTAGAAAAAAATATATAAGATTTATAAATAACTTACTTTGCCACTTTGTTGTGTACGTATATTTTGAAGGGACACCTTCCATGAAAGGCAGGCAGTTTTCCATTAACAGTTAAAATATGAACCTAATAGTAGTAACGTGTTCGCCTAGCATTCGCATGGCAGCATACCGATCCCACCCAGAAACCATGAGTTTAAGCTGTTTAATGAGGAGGCCACTGCTGTGGTTGGGCACCACACTGGGTGGTTGGGTTTGTCTGACTGACGTTCTGATGAGTATCTATTCTGATGAAACTGGAACTGAAATCAGACACCTTTACCTTTTGACTTGTCTCACACTATCCGCAAGGGTTTAACTTGTCTCACACTATCCGCAAGGGTTTAACTTGTCTCACACTATCCGCAAGGGTTTAACTTGTCTCACATTATCCGCAAGGGTTTAACTTGTCTCACACTATCCGCAAGGGTTTAACTTGTCTCACACTATCCGCAAGAGTTTAACTTGTCTCACACTATCCGCAAGGGTTTATCTTGTCTCACACTATTCGCAAGGGTTTCACTAGTCTCACACCATCCACAAGGGTTTAACTTGTCTCACACTATCCGCAAGGGTTTAACTTGTCTCACACTATCCGCAAGGGTTTAACTTGTCTCACACTATCCGCAGGGGTTTAACTTGTCTCACACTATCCGCAAGGGTTTAACTTGTCTCACACTATCTTCCATCTCTTCTAGGGCCTTGTGGAGCTTGGAGCCCAGCTGAACGTTTGATGAACTAATCTCTCTTGGGGAGTGCGAACAACATGCCCAAACATACTAAACATACTATTAATATCTTCAAGTCGTACCTGTTAGGGAAAAAATAATGAGAAAATATACAATAAAATAAACTATAGGTCAGGGTCTTCCAACTCTTCTAGTGCTTTTTGGAGCCCAGCTGAACGTTTGATGAACTAATCTCTCTTGGGGAGTGCGAAGAACATGCCCAAACACACTAAACATACTATTAATATTTTCAAGTCGTACCTGTTAAGGAAAAAATGAGAAAATATACAATAATATAAACCATAAAAGATTGTTTTATATAAGCTTCACCTGAACTAAAGACAGCAAAGTCCTTCACACACCCTGGCCAAAGATATTCCTAGAAAGCATTCATACTCTCGGGTCTGACTTCGTTAAATGATATGCCAACAATAGACTGACAGTCTGTGATTGTGGATCCCTTCCAATACTGGATAACTTTCCAGTCAGGGTAGTTATCCACGCCATCACTCGTCTGTTGTAGTATGCCTTGAAGTTCTTAATCCCCCTAATACTTAAGCTGGATGAGGGCAATGGTGTTCACAGGAAAGAACACCACTTGCACATTAGGATTTGTTACTTTGATGGAGGATGGATGTCCAAGAGCTTTCTCAAGGAACTTCAACTCCAACCCTTTATACTGCATGTAGTACTCAACCTCCGGTAATATGGTGGGCATAACTGGCCGTACTACCAGCTACGGGGGGGTATACGGGCAAAATTTGTGTGAAATTGTGGGTGTGACGCAAGGGGCACGCAACAGCATTGGACCTCGTAGGCCGCTGTATGCCAGCCGCAGAATCTTCACTCGCTGTACTAAAATGTTCTGCGGCAGTCAAGAAAATTTGTAGTCGCAGACAGGACGCACGTGTGACTTACGTGCAACTTACGTGCTATAGGATTTTCTGTAGTATGATCGCTGCATATTGGTCATGCGTGTAACGTGCGTGTAACTTGCGTGTAACTTGCGTCACAAGTATGTACCACGCACGTTTGTCGTACGAAATTAAAAGAAGTACGTGGTCCATGCGTGCACCATACGATGCAATTGCGGTAAAAGTAGGTGTGTAGTACAATGACCGGACGTCGTTAGTACTAATGCACGATATTTACATAATTTTTCAGGGTATATATTCTGCTGCAGCAAGTACATCACACGTACTTCAACCGTACTGAACACTCAACACACTCACAACCAATTACATCGCAGAAGTTCATGGCTACGACTGAAAAATTCCCAGACACGTACGGCTACAAAATTTGTACGGAGATTTGTGCCCAAGGCATAAGAAGCAGTATTGAAACAAGTTTAGGAACAGCTCAAGCATTGTCCACACCTTCTTGTTGTGCATCCAGTAAACTGGTAGCAAATTTATATGTGCATCCAGTAAACTGGTAGCAAATTCATATTTCAGCATTGAAGTCCACAGTACCTCTGCAACAGCTGTTTGGGAAGAAAGAAATATTTGCATACACAAGCATAAAGAAATTTCAACAGGCCTTTGGGGTCATTATACATTATTTCAACTTAATCAAAATTCATATGCCTGGTATCGTAAGATAAATCAGGCCTACAACCTTAAAATATATATAATCTAAATAAAATTATGCTGAATAAGATCCATCATCACAAGTTCCTACAACGAAATAAGGGCTTTTTATTAAATATATAATTAATATCTTCAAGTTGTACCTGTTAGGAAAAAAAGAACATAAGAAAACATACAATAAAATAAACTTAAAAGCTTGCTTTATAAAACAAAACTTTATGATCAATATAAAAAAATACATATGATTTACAAATAACTTACTTTGCCACTTTGTTGTGTATGTATATTTTGAAGGGGCACCATCCATGAAAGGCAGGCAGTTTTCCATTAACAGTTAAAATAGAAACCTAACAGTAGAAAGTGTTCGCCTAGCATTCGCATGGCAGCAGATCGATCCCAGCCAGGAACCGTGAGTTTAAGCTGTTTAATGAGGAGGCCACTGCTTTGGTTGGGCACCACACTGGGTGTTTGGGCTTGTCCGACTGACGTTCTGGTAAGCATCTATTCTGATTAAACTGGAACTGAAACCAGGCATCTTTACCTTTAACTTATCTCACACTATCCGCAAGGGTCTAACTTGTCTCACACTATCCACAAGGGTTTAACTTGTTTCACACTATCCGCAAGGGTTTAACTTGTCTCACACTATCCGCAAGGGTTTAACTTTTCTCACACTATCCGCAAGAGTTTAACTTGTCTCACACTAGCCACAAGAGTTTAACTTGTCTCATACTATCCGCATGGGTTTAACTTGTCTCACACTATCCGCAAGGGTTTAACTTGTCTCACACAATCCGCAAGGGTTTAACTTGTCTCACACTATCCGCAAGTGTCTAACTTGTCTCACACTATCCGCAAGGGTTTAACTTTTCTCACACTATCCGCAAGAGTTTAACTTGTCTCACACTAGCCACAAGAGTTTAACTTGTCTCATACTATCCGCATGGGTTTAACTTGTCTCACACTATCTGCAAGGGTTTAACTTGTCTCAGACTATCTGCATGGGTTTAACTTGTCTCACACTATCCGCAAGGGTTTAACTTGTCTCACACTATCCGCAAGGGTTTAACTTGTCTCACGCTATCCGCAAGAGTTTAACTTGTCTCACACTATCCGCAAGGGTTTAACTTGTCTCACACTATCCACAAGAGTTTAACTTGTCTCACACTATCCGCAAGAGTTTAACTTGTCTCACACTATCCGCAAGGGTTTAAGTTGTCTCACACTATCCGCAAGGGTTCAAACTTGTCATCATTTTTAGTTTTTCTCTTGTAGCACTATCACCAACCTGTTAACCGTATCAAAACCTGTTAACCGTATCAAGAAGGCAAAGCATTGCTTGGTAATGGAATATCTTGACAGTACATATCTTTCCAGTAGTGACTGTATGTCTGTAGTGGCGAATTTTTCATCTTACTATATTCCACACACTTAGAATTCCCACGAAATTTGGTTCCATGATATCCATGCTTTACACAGTGTAGGGATCAGCCTTATTTTGCCAGTTATATTCGGCCGTTGAAGACTAAGAGGAGAGCAAGATTCAGTACAGGGCAAAATATAAGAATAGGAACACTCACAATATCTAAATATTTTGTTTGTTGTCGAAGAAAGACAGCTAGAATTTAAAAAGTATTGCCAGTAAATAAAGAAACATTCTCTGATGTTGCTCTTCACATTGCAAATCAGGAAACACCAAACACACTGACATTCCGTTTATGATTTGTTGTTTCTTATTCACAACTCTGCACCTTGCACTTCCTCAATCACCGATGTCTTGCACAACTCCGCATTAACAACCATGCAGATATTACTACAACACCACTATCTTGGACCCATTTTTACTCCAATCAGTATCTTTCCTATATAACGTTGTAACACGTTTTACTTCAATATAAAAATATTTTATCGAGATATTTATTGTATCTACCATGCCTTAGAATTTTAATACCATCTACATAGCCTATATGTCAATTCAATGATAAAAAAAATTTTTTCAGACGTCTCACAAAGCATTTTACAATAACAAATACATGATTCATATTACTCCCACACCTTGGAATATTCTTCTTTTCAATTCACACCTACCAGGTCTTACTTTATTCATCTTTTACTCTGCTGGACACATTTAATAAGTGATACAACTACTCAGATCCACAAACACACACAGATACACACATACATACATACATACATACATACATATATATATATATATATATATATATATATATATATATACAAAGTATGTGTGTATTTGAGAGAGAGAGAGAGAGAGAGAGAGAGAGAGAGAGAGAGAGAGAGAGAGAGAGAGAGAGAAGAATATTTATCCTTAAGCTATTTGTCTTAATAAATCGATACATTATAAGTCCACCCAATACATCATACATATATAAAAGAAAATTAAACACAGCAAGCGAGAAAGGAGGTGCCAGATGTAAAACGCTAGGCGAGGACAAAAAAAAAGGACATTAGAAACTAATTTACCCGGAAGGTGTGAAGCCTGACAATGGAACCAACATCCACAGTTCCTCGAGACGAACATCAAAGGGGGTCAAAGACGTCCCGAGGTTATTCATTACACTTTTACTTACACGATTACGCCATCGTGGTAATGATTTGTTCGGGGCCCATTGAAAACTCGAACTGCTACCCCTTTCATTCACACTTCCTGTTTTTTTTTTCTTTTCTTTTTTCTTTTTTTAACGACTGCCTTTGCTTATCCCTCTCCCTAGTAGTTTTTTCTTTCACCCATATCCTTGATTTTTCTAGCTGTACCTTTATCCTTAACTTCTTAATTTTCTATAGGTTGTACCCCTTTCGTTCGCACTTCCTTTTTTTTTTTTTTTTTTTTTTTTGAGGGGGGCTACGGCCTTTGCTTATCCCTCTTCCTAGTAGTTTTTTTTTCTTCCTTATCCTTGATTTTTGTAGTTGTACCTTTCTCCTTTATTTTGTAGATTTCTATAGGTTGTACCCCTTTCGTGAACAGTTCCCATTTTCTTTTGGGGGGGGGGGGGCGCTACGGTACGTCCTTTTCTTATCCCTCTTCCTAATAGTTCTTTTTCTTTCTTCCTTATCCTTGATTTTTATGGCTGTACCTTTCTCCTTTATTATGAAAATTTCTATAAGTTGTACCCCTTTTCGTTCACACTTTCCTTTTTTTTTGGGGGGGGGAGGAGGTGATGAGAGGCCTTTTTATTTGGCGACTGCCTTTGCGTATCCTTCTTCCTAGCAGTTCTCTTTCCTTCTTTCTCTACTGAATCTTGAGGATAAAAGGATAGAAGTTGACATCGGGTTTTTGTTGCTGACGTTACTATCATCAATATTTCCATCTTCCTCGTCGTTATTTCTCTCTTTCTCTACTGAATCTTGAGGATAAAAGGATAGAAGTTGACATCGGGTTTTTGTTGCTGACGTTACTATCATCAATATTTCCATCTTCCTCGTCGTTATTTCTCTCTTTCTCTACTGAATCTTGAGGATAAAAGGATAGAAGTTGACATCGGGTTTTTGTTGCTGACGTTACTATCATCAATATTTCCATCTTCCTCGTCGTTATTTCTCTCTTTCTCTACTGAATCTTGAGGATAAAAGGATAGAAGTTGACATCGGGTTTTTGTTGCTGACGTTACTATCATCAATATTTCCATCTTCCTCGTCGTTATTTCTCTCTTTCTCTACTGAATCTTGAGGATAAAAGGATAGAAGTTGACATCGGGTTTTTGTTGCTGACGTTACTATCATCAATATTTCCATCTTCCTCGTCGTTATTTCTCTCTTTCTCTACTGAATCTTGAGGATAAAAGGATAGAAGTTGACATCGGGTTTTTGTTGCTGACGTTACTATCATCAATATTTCCATCTTCCTCGTCGTTATTTCTCTCTCATTATATTTGTCAGACGATTATAAATGATTGGCTCCAAAACATGTTTTTTATAATGAAGTAAGGAGCTATATGCCCTTCTGTCTTCTAGCTACAGCTCACCACAGTCCCCTAGCCACCAATTACCTAATTATCTTTTATTATTTTTTCATTTCATCCTCATTAATTTTTATTTCACTAGTTGTATTCCTAGTTGTTTCATCTATTCACACTTTACTCCTTTCTCCTTTATTATTTCTTTTATGGCTCATTAGTGTTTATTTGAATTTTTCTCAATCCTAGTTGTATCCTCTATTTACTTAATACTCCTTTCTCCTTTTTTTCATTTATTTTATCACTCATTAGGTTTTATTTCACTTCTCGTCATTCTCAGTACTTTCCTCTATTCACTTTTTAACTTTTCTTTAATCTCCATTATTCTTCCTTCCACTTTCTAATCAGTTTTATTTCACTTTTCGTCTTTCCTAGTTGTTTCCTCAACGCACTTTTTACCCTTTAGCTTTTTTCATTTCTTTTATCACCAAGTGTTTATTTCCCCTTTTGTCATTATCAGTACTTATTTCTACTCAGTTTTTACTCATTTCTCATTTTTTTTTATTTCATCCCTCATTAGATTTTATTTCACTTCTTTTCATTCTTAGTACTTTCCTCTATTCACTTTTTGCACTTTTCTTTAATATCTATCATTCTTCCTTCCAATTCCTCATTACACAAACATTCCTTTTTTTCTTTCCTTTTCATCCCTAACTACCTTCCCATACATCTCCATCACTTCTCACCCCCCCCCCCCCCCCCCCCAAAAGTCCTTCACTCCCAATCTTTCAAAAGGAACATCCATTCCTTCAGCCCTGATGATCGCTCCCAGCGTGGGTTAAACTCTTTGATGCCAAGTGACATACGGCCAATAATAAGAATTTATGGTGAACGAAGTCCAAGGACCGTCGCTTTCCTCCAGTGCCATCAACCCATTACTTTCCAGAACTTTCGTCCTTCCGGATCATAGCTCATCCGTGCAGCTGGCCGTAGGCTTCTTCCTTGTCAGCTGCTAGGGGTATCTTTCATGGCTCCTCCAGTTACCAAAGTATTGAGTATCAAAATTTTAATTTTTTTAACATGTGAACTGAAAAGATAATTCAGAAACATAGTGCGACAGGGCTGTGGTGGCCTAATGGTATCGTCCCTGCCTAGCGTTTTGTCAGACTCGGGGTCGAGACCCGCCCAAACTCGATAGTTTCTTTAGTGTCTGACACCTCAACATCCTTGTGAACAATATATGGTGGGGAGCCTATAGATCTAACTGCTGAGTCATCAGCAGCCATTGCCTGGCCATCCCTGGTCCTAGCTTGGAGGAAGAGACATTGAGGGCTCTAGGGCAACAGAGTATCGTCTTTGCCTGTCATTATGAAAGACTCGGGTTCGAGACTCGCCCAAACTCGATAGTTTCTTTAGTGTCTGCAACCTCAACATCCTTGTGAGCAATAGATGTGGGGTTTGGGGGGGGGAGCTATAAGTCTACCTCCTCCAGTCAACAAAGAAAGTATCCGAGTATCAAAATTAAATTTTTTTAACATTGTGTAAACTAAAAATAAAAATCAGAAACATAGTTCTGCCAGACTCGGGTTCGACACCCACTCAAGCTCGATAGTTCCTTAAGTGTCTGCAACCTCATCATTCTTGTGAGCAATAGATGGTGTGTTTAGGGGGCCCATAAGTCTACCTCCTCCAGTAACCAAAGAAAGTATCGAGTATCAAAATTATGAACTTTTTTAACATCAAATAAACTGAAAATAAAATTCAGGAACTTAGTTCTGCCAGACTTGGGTTCGACACCCACTCAACCTAACCCTCCTTGTGAGGGTGGGGGATTTAGAGAGGCCTATAGGTCTACCTTCTGAGTCATCAGCAGCCATTGCCTGGCCATCCCTGGTCCTAGCTTGGATAAAGAGGCGGATTGGGCGCTGATCATACGTTTATATGGTCCCTCTCTAGGGCGTGGTCACTGTTTCATGCCTCTGCCATTCATGAGTGGCCTTTAAAGGTTTCCACGGATGCACTCCTTTCTGTACCGAAGAATTTCATATTATCTATCATCCATTATACGTTTTCTTTCTTATCAAGTATGATTTTGATTAAAATGGTCCAGCTAATCAATTGGTATTTACAACGTCTTGCAATAATCGGAAAACAATTGAAGTGTTCCTTCCGCAAGCAAATAGTTGCAAATCAAGCAAGTAAATAAACGCGCTTCTATTATGCACTTTAGTCTTACTTCAGTCATTATTTTGTATACCCTTTGTTATCAGATCTTACAAGCAATATATAAAGCAATTTTTGCGTTGGAAAGGACAAAATTGAGAGAGAGAGAGAGAGAGAGAGAGAGAGAGAGAGAGAGAGAGAGAGAGAGAGAGAATTTGTTGAAATGGTTTTTATATGTATTTAGTTATCAATAAATCTTAAATATTAAATATCAATGTTAAATATTCTTTCAGGGTACTTATCTACCCACTAAATTACAAAATCATGAAAACTACAAGAGAGAGAGAGAGAGAGAGAGAGAGAGAGAGAGAGAGAGAGAGAGAGAGACAAAAAAATTTGTTGCAAAGGTTCCTCTGGTATCAATGAATTGCTTATGAAAAAAATATTTGCTTTGGTCATCGATTTCAAAATATATATATAAAAAAATTTATTGAAGCCCAGAGGTGGAGCTATGCGTATGCGCTCACAAGCAAACACACGTGTAGGCCACCTTTAACAATCACAAAGGTAACATTGTGTATTCCCTTTGAATGGCCAGCTAGTAAAGGGAATTCATAATGCATAAACATTGCCCAACGAATATCCCAGTGGAAACAACGATAAGATTGGCGAAAGGTAATCCTTACCTCCGCCAACGAAGTTGGAAGGAGGTTATGTTTTACCCCCTATTTGTGTATTTGTTTGTGTTCGTATGTGTTTGTTTGTTTCTTTGTGAGCAGCTTCCTGGCCATGATTTGAAACGTAATGAAACTTGCATGAATTAACTGTTACGTAAAAAGCTGGAAATTATTAAATTCAGGAAGGTCAAGTAGATTAACATATACTATATATTTCTCTTTGTTATTAGGAGCTGGGATTTACAAAGAAGGCAAAATTCGAATGAATAATAATTTCAGTCCTCCAAAAATCCTAACTTTACAAACTGGTTTGATGAAACTAATCTGTAAATATTCTAATGTATATCTATTCTTCATCATCTCCTATTATGCCTATTGACGCAAAGGGCCTCGGTTAGATTTAGCCAGTCGTCTCTATCTTAATCTTTAAATTCAATATTTCTCCATTCATCATCTATTTTACGCTTCATAGTCCTCAGCCATGTAGGCCTGGGTCTTCAAACTCTTCTAGCGTCTTGAAGAGCCCAGCTGAAAGTATGGTGAACTAATCTCTCTTGAGGAGTGCGAAGAGCATGCCTAAACCATCTCCATCTACCCTTCACCATGATCTCCACATATGGCACTCGAGTAATCTCTCTTACAATTTCATTTCTACACTCGGGCACACTATTCTATTTAATTTCTTTTTCTCTTGTTTTGTTAAAGTTTTTATAGTTTATATATGAAATATCTATTTCAATATTATTGTTCCTAAAATATTTTATTTTTCTTTGTTTCCTTTCCTCACTGGGCTATTTTCCCTGTTGGAGTCCCTGGGCTTATTGCATCCTGCTTTTCAAACTAGGGATGTAGCTTAGCAAGTAATAATAATAATAATAATAATAATAATAATAAAAATCTTGTCCATCCATTTAACTCCCAATATCCTTCTGAGGACTTTGTTCTCAAATCTATCTAATAAATATGTAAATAAATCATCTTTCTGATAACCAAAGATATGTATCAAGAAAACCTCACATTGTCAACCAGAGTACCATAAATCATAAGTAACATCGATGGCGAAAGTTTGTTCATGACAGGAAACCTCGTCGCTATTGGTGGTGAATCATGAGTCGCAAAGTTATGATGAATACAGAGCACCGCCTTTTCTTCATGGCACTATTTCTTGGAGATGTTTACTCGATGCATGATGCAAGGGAAAACAATGCCTATGTATCTTCAAGTTACTTTTCAAGACTGTATATATATATATATATATAATATATATATATATATATATATAAATATATATATATATTATATATATATATATATATATATATATTGTATACCCCTACATATAATGTTATTTGTTTCTAGAGCCCCCTGTTTAACAAAAAAAACTTGGACATATGAAAATAATATATATATATATATATATATATGCGTGTGTGTGTATGTATACACACATATATATACAAGTATGTGTATGTGTAAACGCAAGCATTTCTTCAGATATAAAATAGCCGCTGGCCCCGATTTAAAAACGCCCACTAAAAGACCATGAAATAATCTCAAAAAATTTTATTTTCCAATATTCTGTATTAAACAATTTAACGTAAAAGACGGTATAAACACACCAATAATATTCTCCTCTTCATCAAGTCACTAATCTTCTTCCCAGCAAATAATAAACCAATAATAAACAAATAATCTTATCTAAAATATCCAATATTGTTTGCACTTGCAGCCATATCACAAGTGAATAAACCAGATAAGAGAGTGTTAGACAAACCCTTGATATTATAGTACATGGTGAAACTCAAATAAAACAGTAAATATAGATTTGTGAACATTTTTTATTTTTTAAATGAAGCAATTTGTTTGATAAACTGGTCGAGGATCCGAATGTTAGAAAATTGGAGATTGCGTTTTTCATTTCCTTTGATTACTTTCTTAATTGTTTTAGAGTTGAAATATTTTAATTTCAATGGATCTGGCGGTTGTATTTCATTTAAACTCCAAAATACATTTATATCCCGGTTGGATAGAATAAAGTAGGGAGAGAGAGAGAGAGAGAGAGAGAGAGAGAGAGAGAGAGAGTTTCCCTAAATTTAGTCAGGATAAATACTCCAAAATACAGATTCTTACACCGGGTTGAAAAAAAATACAGTAAAAGAGAGAGAGAGAGAGAGAGAGAGAGAGAGAGAGAGAGAGAGAGAGTGTTTCCTTAAATTTAGTCAGGATAAATACTTTAAAACAGATTCATACACCGGATGGAAAAAATAAAAGTAGAGAGAGAGAGAGAGAGAGAGAGAGAGAGAGAGAGAGAGAGAGTATTTGCCTAAATTATTTAATCAGTATAAATAATAACTCCAAAATGCAGATTCTTACACCGGATGATAAAAAATAAAGGAGAGAGAGAGAGAGAGAGAGAGAGAGAGAGAGAGAGACTTTCCCAAAGGACAAATTATTCGGTGAGGATAAAATATTCCAAAGGCTGTTTTGACGCCATAAAGGAGGAACGCCGTTAACAAATGGGGGATAGAGACTGGAGTTTTTTTCTTTTTGGGTAGGAGGGGGGGGGGCCTGGGGCAGGGGGCCCAGAGGGGGCAGGGGGCCCAGAGGGGGGCAGGGCCCTCTGCTACCGTGCTACATATATGGAGTGAAACATAAAACCATATACACAAAGTTGTTGGTTTTGAGACAATTGTTTTTACGCTCAATGAATAAGAAGAATCGGAAATGTTTAAGAAGAGAAGTAGGAAGTAGAAGGAAAGAGTAGAACATGACAGGACAAAGAAGCTACTGGGGAAAAAGGTAAAGGCAAGGGAAAGCTATGACAAAGTAGTAGGCAAAGGGGTTATGGGTTCACAATGGTAGTGGCTGCTCACAAGCATAGTAATGGTGGCATTATGCTAACCATGTGTTCTGGAAACTCAGCAGCATTTTGACAACAAAAGAAACAGACGAAGAGAAAGACAGAGGGGGAGGGGGGGGGGGAATTTGCGTATGTAAAGGCGGGTTTATTCGGTCGAACGGTTCGTCGAACGTGGTTCGACAGAAAAGTGTGTGAAGGGATGACGCGGTTCGACAGAAAAGTGTGTGAAGGGATGACGCGGTTCGACAGAAAAGTGTGTGAAGGGATGGCGCGGTTCGACAGAAAAGTGTGTGAAGGGATGTTCGAACGTGTGACCAGGGTATTGGGTTGTCGAACATTCTTCTCGAACAGTTCGAAGAAAGTCTATTCTTGCCTGACTTTTGTAGGCGGGGCTTCATTACGCACAATCCTTACGCATTTGTGACAGACTCCACTCTTCGAACCATTTGACAAGCAGGTTCGACAACCGGGTTCGACGAACCGTTCGATCGTATAAACCCCGCCTAAGAAGCGGCGAAGAAACTATGGGAAGTGGAGGGATGGAAAAAACGGGAGAGGGAGATTCCAGGACCTGGAAGATCTGGAAGATCTGGAGAGAGCATAGTCATAGAGAGAATGAAATGTATGCATTGCCACACAGCGCCCGCATACGATATTACGCCTTCCTTCGTATAACAACCCACAAAGGTCTGATATACGACCTATTTCTAGGTTTAAGGTAGATCTCGGTGCTCTCCTGGCTTACGCTCTCCGTATTTAGAGTTTACGCAAGTTTAAGACATTTCATATAATACATAAGATACTGTCCTACGTCTCCCTACACCCCTACCCCTTTACACGTGAAGCTTTGTTGGAGGGACATTTCCCTTAAAGTGTATTATTCATATTCTCTCTCTCTCTCTCTCTCTCTCTCTCTCTCTCTTTCATATATATATATATATATATATATGTGTATATATATATATATATATATGTATACATACGTGTGTATATATATATATATATATATCTTTCATATACATATACATACATATATATATATATATATATGTATATATATATGTATATATATATATATATATATATGTACATGCATATATGTATATATACTATATATATATATATATATATGTGTGTGTGTGTGTGTGTGTATATACATATATATATATATATATATATTTCATATACATGTACATATATATATATATACATTTATACTGTATATATATATATATATATATATACATACATATATATATATATTATATATATATACATACATATATATACATATATATAAATATATATTCAAAGAAAGATAAAATATAAATACACAGACCAACTGAGAGAGAGAGAGAGAGAGAGAGAGAGAGAGAGAGAGAGAGAGAGAGAGAAAATCTACCTATCGTTGCCTTTTGACTTCTAACTAGTGAGCTCAAATTTATCTAAACTTTAAATGTTTAATCATTCAACATTACCATGAATTCAAAATCTTTCAACGTTATCTTGTTTCAAAGGTTCAAGTTTAATAGCAAAATATTTCTCATTCCCTCAAAACTTCCCTCAAGATCTTGTGGTTGTTTTGGTCATCTTTCAATCAAATTGCAAGTCAAATATTGACCTTTGAAGATTTCTGCTATTCATTTTATATATATATATATATATATATGCATATATATAAATATGAATATATATATATATATGTGTATATATATGCATATATATATGTATGTATACATACACAGCACATATATATACCATAAATAAGTACATTATATATATTCATATATATATATATATATATATATTGTATTTATGTATATACATATACCATAAATGTGTGTATATATATATATATATATATATGTGTGTGTGTGTGTGTGTGTGTGTGTGTGTGTGTACATAAAGACGAGTGTACAAACAACAACACTACTACTAGGAAAAAATCATTAAGAGCAAATATAAAAATCGGACAAACAATTCATAACACTTAACTAGGCATCAGTCACTCAAGAATAAAAGACTGTAATTAAGAAAGAGAACTTAAATAAAGGCTGAAAGAGATCAGGCACTGATGTATGGCACAACCTTAGGTTTAACAGCATAGACTATATGGTGTTCAAGTATAAAAATCTGTACTTGATACGTTAGCTAAACCCTCCACCCAGACGTTTTATCATAAACACTCGAATCAAACAAACAAAAGTAATTGAAAGGATAGATCTTTGCTGTTATATTTCATTAGCTGCATTATTAGTGAACTCTAGCCAAAGACAGATTTTACATAATAACCCTTTTTTTTTTTGTGAACTCTATTTATAATCAAATTACTCGTCATATTTCTTTTAACGCATTGAAGCTTTGTGCCAAATCTTTAGGAATTACCTTACTTGCTTAAAATACTACAAATAATATTCAAACTATCTATATAATTCTACACTTGAAGTTGCTCCTAGGCCATATCACAACTTAGAAAAGATGACTAACTAGGTTAGGTTAGGTTGGGTTAGGTCCACGGACTGTCCTAGACGTCCAGGCAATTACTTAAATTCCCCCAGACTGTCCCGGACGTCTAGGGAATCATTTAAATTCCCCGGACTGTCCGGGACATCTAGGGAATCATTTAAATTCCTCAGACTGTCCCGGACGTCTAGGGAATCACTTAATTTCCCCTGACTGTCCTGAACATCCAAGGTTCCCCCGGATTAGCAGAAAAGAGTTGCTAGGCCCTTTTGCAATATTTTTAAAGTTTTTATATATGATATATTAGTTCTGCATTCTATGAAATATTAAGGAATAAGGAAAAACAAAGGAAAGGCAATATAAAGAGAGCAAATCAGATACCGTAAAGGTCAATAATACCTGTCACACACACTAACATCAAGGTCCAACTACGAACCCAAGACTACAATTTTGTCCTTGAATCACTTAAATTCCCCGGACTGTCCCAGACGTCCAAGGAATAAAATTCCCAGGACGTCCAGGAAATCACTTAAATTCCCCATACTGTCCAGGACGTCCAGGAAATCACTTAAATTCCCTGGACTGTCCCGGACGTCCAGGGAATCCCTTAAATTCCCCGGACAGTCCCGGACGTCCAGGGAATCACCTAAATTCCCCGGACTGTCCCGGACGTCCAGGGAATCCCTTAAATTCCCCGCACTGTACCGGACGTCCAGGGAATCACCTAAATTCCCCGGACTGTCCCGGACGTCCAGGGAAGCCCTTAAATTCCCCGGACAGTCCCGGACGTCAAGGTTCACCCCGGATGAGCATAGTTGCTTGGCGCTTGTACATTAATTTTAAAGTTTTTATAAGAGTTACAAGAAATATTAATAAAGGAGTAAAGAAAAACAAATGAAAGACAATAAAAAGAGAAAACCAGACACTGTAAAGGTCAATAATACCTGTCACACACAGCAACATCAAAGTCCAGCTACGAACCCAAGACTACGTATTTTGTCATTGGATCACTTAAATTCCCCGGTCTGTCCCAGTCGTCCAAGGAATAAAATTCCCAGGACATCCAGGGAATCACTTAAATTCTCCGGACTGTCCCGGATGTCCAGGTTAACTCCGGATGAGCAGAGAAGAGTTGCTTAGCAATTTTGCAATAATTTTAAAGTTTTTATATGATATATTAGTTTTGCATTCCATAAATTATCAATTAAGGATTAAAGAAAAACAAATGAAAGACAATTTAAAAAGAGAAAACTAGATACCGTAAAGGTCAATAATACCTGTCACACACACAGCAACATCAAAGTCCAGCTACGAACCCAAGACTATATATTTTGTCCTTGGATCACTGTCCCGGATTGTCCCGGACCTCCAGGGAATCACTTAAATTCCCCGAACTGTCCCGGACGTCCAAGGAATAAAATTCCCAGGACATCCAGAGAATCACTTAAATTCCCCGGACTGTCCCGGACGTCAAGGTTCACCCCGGATGAACATAGTTGCTTGGCGCTTGTACATAAACTTTAAAGTTTTAATATGAGCTATAAGAAATATTAATAAAGGAGTAAAGAAAAACAAATGAAAGACAATAAAAAGAGAAAACCAGATACCGTAAAGGTCAATAATACCTGTCACACACACAGCAACATATTTTGTCCTTGGATCCTTGGATCACTGTCCCGGATTGTCCCGGACCTCTAGGGAATCACTTAAATTCCCCGGACTGTCCCGGACGTCCAAGGACTAAAATTCGTCAGACGTCCAGAGAATCACTTAAATTCCCAGGACTGTTACGGACGTCAAGGTTCACCCCGGATGAGCACAAATGCTTGGTAATTTTGCAATAATTCTAGTGTTTTTGTCAGATATATTAGTTTTGCATTGTAAGAAATATTAATTAAGGAATAAATTAAATAAATGAAAGAATGAAAGACAATAAAAGAGAAAACCAGATACTATAAAGGTCAATAATACCTGTCACACACAGACAGCAACATCAAAGTCCAGCTACGAACCCAAGACTATATATTTTGTCATTGGATCACCTAAATTCCCCGGACTGTCCCGGACGTGCAAGCAATAAAATTCGCCGAACGTCCAGAGAATCACTTAAATTCCCCGGACTGTCCCGGACGTCCAGGTTCACCCCGGATGAACAGAGAAGAGTTGCTTGGCAATTTTGCAATAATTTTAAAGTTTTTATATAAGATTTTAGGTTTGCATTCCATCAATTACCAATTAAGGAATAAAGAAAAACAAATGAAAGACAATATAAAAACAAAAAACCAGATACCGTAAAGGTCAATAAAACCTGTCACACACAGCAACATTAAAGTCCAGCTACGAACCCAAGACTACATATTTTGTCCTTGGATCACTGTCCCGGATTGTCCCGGACCTCCAGGGAATCACTTAAATTCCCCGAACTGTCCCGGACGTCCAAGGAATAAAATTTCCAGGACATCCAGAGAATCACTTAAATTCCCCGGTCTGTCCCGGATGTCCAGGTTCACCACGGATGAGCAGAGAAGAGTTGCTTGGCAATTTTGCAATAATTTTAAAGTTTTTATTTGAGATATTAGTTTTGCATTGTAAGAAATATTAATTAAGGAGTAAATTAAATAAATGAAAGAATGAAAGACAATAAAAACAGAAAACCAGATACTATAAAGGTCAATAATACCTGTCACACACATACACAGCAACATCAAAGTCCAGCTACGAACCCAAGACTACACATTTTGTCATTGGATCACTTAAATTCCAATGACTGTCCCGGACGTCCAAGGAATAAAATTCCCAGGACATCCAGGGAATCCCTTAAATTCCCCGGACTGTCCCGGATGTCCAGGTTCACCCCGGATGAGCAGAGAAGAGTTGCTTGGCAATTTTGCAATAATTTAAAAAAAATTTGTAAGATATATTAGTTTTGCATTGTAAGAAATATTAATTAAAGAATAAATTAAATAAATGAAAGAATGAAAGACAATATAAAAATAAATATCCAGATACTATAAAGGTCAATAATACCTGTCACACACACAGCAACGTCAAGACTACATATTTTGTCCTTGGATCACTGTCCCGGACCTCCAGGAAATCACTTAAATTCCCCGGACTGTCCCGGACGTGCAAGCAATAAAATTCGCCGAACGTCCAGAGAATCACTTAAATTCCCCGGACTGTCCCGGACGTCAAGGTTCACCCCGGATGAGCATAAATGCTTGGAACTTTTGCAATAATTTTAAAGTTTTTATTTGAGATATTAGTTTTTCTTTCTATGAATTATCAATTAAGGAATAAAGAAAAACAAATAAAAAACAAAACTAAATACCGTAAAGGTCAATAATACCTGTCACACACACACAGCAACATCAAAGTCCAGCTACGAACCCAAGACTAGATGTTCCGCTCTGGTGATCCTCCTCCTCGTCCTCCTCCTCCTCCTCCTCTGGCACAGCTGATGTGAGTGGAAGTGGCATCGTTAAAGCCTGAAGCCCGTGTCATTTCTGACAGCTTCGGATATGCCTGGCTATCAGATAGCGAGTATAGGAATGGGCTTGTGTTAATAATGGGCGAGCGTGTGCTATTCCCGAGTCTGTTAGAACATACACCATTACCGGTGTCGTATCAGGATAGGCTCTCGGCCAATTCAAATTTGCATTTCACCAATAATGTCTCCCTTTTCTCATTTTTTTTTATTGTTTTTATTTCTACCGGATAAAGGTAAATATTCTTTCTAGACTTTATTACATTTGTTATTCTTATTGATATTGTTATTACTACTGTTATTGCTGTTGTTATTATTACCGACATTATTAGCCCTCATGCCCGAATGATTATTTAATTCGTTCCACTAAAGATATTATTAAAGATTCACTAAATTAATTCAGTAAGAAGTTATTAGAGCAATCACATACTGCAAACCTTTTGCAAAGGCAGATAAGGGTGGTTACCCTTATAATGTAAAAAAAAAAAAAAATAAATAAAAAAAAAATATATTCTTGTCATGAAATCGAGAAGCTGCATCAACTATGATTTAAAAAAGAAAGATGAACTATAATGGTTTCCTGGAATATTATGTATTTTTCTTTATCTTTGCAATTCGTTCATAAGCCTACTAAAAATCGTGTTAATAGACTTATAGGCGGAGAAAAACAATATAAAGGCATACAAACCGAACTATATATATATATATATATATATATATATACACACACACATATTTATATATATATATATATATATATATATATATATACAGTATAAATAAAGGTCTACATGGCTAAAGATTAAGAAGTGTGAAATTAGAAATGATGAGTGGAGAAGTATCGATTTGAAAGCTCAAGATAGAGATGACCGACGAAATCTAACCGTACTCCCTAAGAGAGATTAGTTCACCAAACTTTCAACTGGGCTCCAAAAGGCACTAGAAGAGTTGGAAGACCCAAACTTACGTGGCTGATGATTATGAAGCGTGAAGTAGATGATGAATGGAGAAATAATGAATTAAAAGCGCAAGATAGAGACGACTGGCGAAATCTAACCGAGACCCTTTGCGCCAGTATGCGTAGGAGGAGATGATAATGATGAAATAAATCAACATTTGCTGGAGTAAAGTTTCCAACTGACCTCAAAACTATGTTTTAGAAATAATTATCTTCCACACATCGAGCGTAAATATTGCCTAAATGATGCAGCTCTGTTTAAGGAACTGGAAAATTACGTTAATTAATTGCATCTGTATTTTTCTTTCTTTTGAAGTGGAGTTTTCCACACGTCTGCCTGGAGCAGAAATGAAAGCTTGTCGTGTGGTGACCTTTATAATTTGATTCTATATCCTCCTTAGCAAAGGAATTTTCGATTTTTGCGAAAGGTATATATTCACCCATGTCGTTTGTTTGTTTGTTTGTGAGCAATTTAACACGAAAACTACTGTACCGATTTTTAAATAATTTGGTAGACATTGTGAGCAACTTTACACAAAAACTACTGAGCCGATTTTGAAATAATTTGGTAGACATTGTGAGCAACTTTACACAAAAACTACTGTACCGATTTTGAAATAATTTGGTAGACATTGTGAGCAACTTTACACAAAAACTACTGTACCGATTTTGAAATAACTTGGGAGTCATGTTGGGTATGACCCAAGGATGAATCTGTACCATTTTGGATAATGTATATCGTAGTACAAGTACGCAGCAGTACTTTGAAAATAATGGCAATGTTGAGTAAATGGCATTTTTTTTTTCAATTAGTTATAAATGACCCCCCCCCCCCCAAAAAAAAAATAAAAAATTTGTATCCTTTTTTTTGCTAAAATTGCTATGTTTCTATACTAGTTCATGAATACTGCTAAGAATACAGTATGAAGAAAACCATGGTGGCCGATGGGGTAACGCCCTTGATTGGTGACGCCAGACTGGAGTTCGATCCCCGCTCAAACTCATTAGTTCCTTTGGTCGCTGCAACCTCATCATCATTATGAGCTAAGGAGGGGGAGTTGGGGGAGGCTATAGGTCTATCTGCTGAGGCCTCGCCAGCCATTGCCTGGCCCTCCATGGTTCTAGGTTGGGGGGAGAGGCGACTTGGGCGCTGATCATATGAATATAAGACCAGTCTCTAGAGCATTGTCCTGCTTTATGGGGTAATGTCACTGTCCCTTGCCTTTGCCATTCATGAACGGCATTTAAAACCTTCAAACATTTAAAGTCTTTTATACCTGTCATTATTCGTCTCACTCATAGGTAATGAAATTAATAATTATCGTCCTATTTCAAAGCTGCCGATAGTAAAAAAATTTTATAACCAATTTCCCAAGATCAATAAATTATTCTAAGAGTGGTTTTCACTATGGAAAAGAAAATCACACAAACTTGGAGCCAATGTGGCTTTAGTAAGTTTTTATTTTATTTATGTCATTTAAAAGCAATTATTTATAGGTGTTTTCCCTCAAACTATAATCTTTTCATTTACACACAATTAACAAAAATATGTCGAGAGAGAGAGAGAGAGAGAGAGAGAGAGAGAGAGAGAGAGAGAGAGAGAGAGAGAGATTAAGATTAAATTGAGCAAAAATTCCATAACAAAATTAAAGGTATTGTACATTACCTCAGGTACTTCTTATACCCTGTTCTTCTCAATTGCTCTAAATATAATAGAAGTTAATGATTGTTCTAAATACAATAGAAATAAATAATTGCTCTAAATACAATAGAAGTTAATGATTGCTTTAAATACAATAGAAGTTAATGATTCATCTAAATACAATAGAAGTTAATGATTGCTCTAAATACAATAGAAGTTAATGATTGCTCTAAATACAATAGAAGTTACTGATTGCTCTAAATACAATAGAAGTTACTGATTGCTCTAAATACAATAGAAGTTTATGATTCATCTAGATACAATAGAAGTTAAAGATTGCTCTAAATACAATAGAAGTTAATGATTGCTCTAAATATAATAGAAGTTAATGATTGCTCTAAATACAATAGAAGTTAATGATTGCTCTAAATACAATAGAAGTTAATGATTGCTCTAAATACAATAGAAGTTAATGATTGCTCTAAATACAATAGAAGTTAATGATTGTTCTAAATACAATAGAAGTTAAAGTTACTTAAATACTTAAATACAAAAAATAGATAACTATCTTTTAAAAATCTATTATACAGTAGGAGTAATTCAAGTGTTCACTGATGAACTGATTCCAGGAAAACCAATCGCTGTAATGAAGTAAGGATCGTCGTATCAAGTGAATAGATAATGGCCTGGATTCGATACATCAAATTAACATATTAATGGAAAGTCCTACTTTTTAAAGGATCATCGTTAATAATTAAATTGGACTTCCATTGTGAATAATGCTGAATTAATGGCATCGGAAGGGGTATGTTACGTAATGTCCTTCTTTTCTCTCTCTCTCTCTCTCTCTCTCTCTCTCTCTCTCTCTCTCTCTCTCTCTCTCTCTCATACACACAAACATACTTACTTGCTGAATGATTAGTGACATGTTTATTACAAGGATTTTGGGTGTTTCAAAGATTTTTAATCCATCCGCGGAGACTCCATTTGCTCTCGGTTTGTGCGAATTACTTTAAACGTTGAGAGAGAGAGAGAGAGAGAGAGAGAGAGAGAGAGAGAGAGAGAGACTACCTTCATACATAAATATATATAACAATCCCATCCCTGGAATTTTCAAGCAAATATCTTTTTTTCCTGTGAGGGTAAATTCTATGACGAAGTTAACTCGGTACAAACCAATTACTCTATGTATCTGTACAAAACCTATAACACACAAGGGAAAAAACAGCAAAGATTATTGATGCGACAGTACCCAGTGTTTTTGGCCTCAATAAAGCTGAAGCAAAAAATAACAAAATATCAAGATAAGGAATGATCTGAAAAATACATAGGAACTGAAAGAAATAGGAATAATACCTGTGGTGGGATGTATGAAGAAAAATTGAGACAATACCTTAAATTAAGGCGATACCAAGTTGCCTAAATATGATTACTGTCATCAAGGGAACTGTGACCATCTTGAAAAGAGCCCTCGGAAACAAGGCTAGTGGAGCATAGAGGTGCAACTATAGACCCCCCAACCTTTGCTTCACTAATATAAAATAAAACCAATTAATGGAAAAAGAGGTATACGAGTTCCTTGACAACTAGTGAATCATGAAATAAGGTATTGGAAACCTATAAATAATAAACAATAATACTGCCAAGATACAAGCTAGTGAAGCATAGAGATGCAACCGTAGACCCCATTGCATCACTAATATAAAGAAAAACAAAAAAAAGGGAAAAAAAGTTATATGGGTTTCTTGACAACTAGCGAATCGTGAAATGAGGTATTGGAAAACAATAAATTGTCACGGAGTCTAATACTGTCAAGACCCCTGTGAAAAACTGGCACAGGAACTTTCACATTTATACCAGTAGTTAATTGCAATTGTAAAATAAATAACAACCTTCCTTAATCACAGATTTTAAAGTATCAATATGTTTATTTGATTTCTAAGTTCCTCACTTGAGGATATTTCAATTCAATACCCTTTATTTCAGGTTCATTACCTCCGCCACCAAAGTTGGAAGGAAATTATGTTTTCACCCCTGCTTGTGTGTGTGTTTCTTTGTGAACAGTTTCCTGGCCACAATTTTAATCGTACAGTAATGAATTATCTGGAAATGAATACATTTTGAAAGGTGAAGGTCAAAGACCAAGGTCACGGTCAAGCAAACTATCCAATTCACGTAATCAGTCTA
Source organism: Palaemon carinicauda (assembly GCF_036898095.1). Lineage (NCBI taxonomy): Eukaryota > Metazoa > Arthropoda > Malacostraca > Decapoda > Palaemonidae > Palaemon > Palaemon carinicauda. Next base: position 58,664,799 of record NC_090728.1, on the reverse strand, counting down.
TTAAAATCCACGTCCATTAATACATGTTGAGGTCAAAGGTCAAGGTCAAAGTAGGGCAAAAAGTGAGAAATAGGCTGCCGCTCCGGAGGTCTGCGCTCAATTGAGTGCTCCTCTAGTTGTCATTTGAAAAAACGATAAAAATCAATTCTTATCTAACTGAATTTCATGGATCATTAAATATTTATGAATAACTGTACTTTAAATTTATTTTAAATATGGATATATCATTAAAGACAGTGTCTATTATGTCATGATTATTAAACAAAATTTATAAGAAGGTACTAATAGACGTATTCAACTCCCCTAATAGGTTCATAATGATATATATATATATATATATATATATATATATATATATATATATATATATATATATATATATATATATATATATATATATATATATATATTTCCATTTCTATGGGGGGATACCTTAACATGATGGGAGAGTTTATGTATTGCCAAGATTAGCGTAGCTGTACTGATCAGGGCCACCAATACTAGGTTGGCTTGCTTTGAGCGATCAGACGGAAACCTTCCACCATCACCATTCCACAATAAACAGCGTGGTGATGATAACTGGCCAAACCCCAGACATGAATAAGGACATGTATGAGGCTTTTGTCATGCGGTGGACTAGAAACGGCTGCAGTTGTTGTGTGTACGTATATGTGTGTGTGTATATATATATATATATATATATATATATATATATAATATATATAAGTGTGTATACAATATATTTATATCTATATATACATACATTATATATATACATATATATATATGTATATATATATATATATATATATATATATTTATAGACACATATATATAAATATATATATATATATATATATATATATATATATATATATGTATGCACACACGCACACACACACATATATATATATATATATATATATGTGTGTGTGTGTGTGTGTGTGTGTCTGTGTGTGTGTAGAGAGAGAGGGATAGGCACGAACACAAAAAGAACAAAACTTCCCATTTTGATTGCTGGTAATGTTTCATAGAGTCGTGATTGCCCTGAGCTTTTACAACTGGTAGGTTATCCAAGAGTGAGAGAAAAATGAGGATTTATTTCTCCCTGTGGATACACCCGAAGTAATGAGTTTCTGGGAGACCTTTGAAAAAAAAAAAAAAAGGTGGGGGGGGCACTGTTACTTCCTGCTGGAGCAAAGAAGAAAAACACCAAAAAGCCATTTATTGTCCTCTCTCGCATGAGTGTTCCATGAACACTTGTGCTTCTTGTTTGCTTGTTTGTTTGTTTTTTGTTGGATAGTGCCATAGCCTCTGTACCATGGTCTTCCACTGTCTTGGGTTAGAGTTCTCTTGCTGGAGGGTACACTCAGGCACACTATTCTATCTTATTTCTCTTCCTCTTGTTTTTTCTATCAAATTTTTATAGTTTATATATGAAATATTTTTTTTGATTTTGTTATTGTTCTTAAAATATTTTAATTAATTGTTCATTACTTTTCTTGCAGTTTATTTAATTCCTTATTTCCTTTCCTCATTAGGATATTTTCACTCTTGGAGCCCTTAGGCTTATAGCATCCTGCTTCTTTTCCAACTAAGGTTGTAGCTTAGCAGGTAATAATAATAATAATAATAATAATAATAATAATAAATAAAGAAATAAAGAAATAACGACTACCACAAAACAACAACGACAACAATAATAATAACATTAATAATAATAATAATAATAATAATAATAATAATAATAATAATAATAATAATAATAAAATCAACTTGAGCTAATGAAATGAGAGCCACATATTGATTGACTGATTGATTGATTATAAGTTTTCTGGCATCCTAGCCCACTTCTCGAACATTCTAACATCATTATATCGACTTCTGCATGATGGATTAAAAAACTTCGGTTAATAAGAAATGTTTCTCCGACTCCAACTCTTCTATTCTCGCCCGACGACTTAGCTGTAAATGTCGGAGGGTAAATCGTCCAGAACGGCGACTTAGCTGTATATGTCGGAGGGGTAAATCGACCAGAACGGCGACTTAGCTGTAAATGTCGGAGGGGTAAATCGTCAAGAACGGCGACTTAGCTGTAAATGTCGAAGGGTAAATCGTCCAGAAAAGAAGACGCCATCTTCCTTCACAAAAGGAGAAAATAAATTGCAAGCAAGATGTCTCGTATTGTTAAAGAAATCCCCGAGAATATTTTTCCAGACGCTCCTGTCTCTTAGGTTTTGAATTCCATATTGAGTGGCGGACTCGCCTCTCTCTCTCTCTCTCTCTCTCTCTCTCTCTCTCTCTCTCTCTCTCTCTCTCTCTCTCTCTCTCTCTCTCTCTCTCTCTTCTTATTTCCTTTGAACGAGGGAGCCCTGATCCGTGTAAAGGCAGAGACGAGAATAGAATAGGAAAAAAGAGCGAAAAAAGCGATACTTATAAAAAGGAAAGTTCATTACTTGTCATACAGTTTACTTATTTCCCTATTTCCTTTCCTCATTGGGCTATTTTCCCCTGTTGGGGCCTTTGGGCTAATAGCTTCCTGCTTTTCGGACTAGGGATGTAGCTTAGCTAATAATAATAATAATAATAATAATAATAATAATAATAATAATAGATGCATGGCCGATGTGGTAACGTCCCTGACGGATGAATTCCAGACTGGGGTTCGAGTCCCGCTCAAACTCGTAAGTTTCTTTGCTCGCTACAACCTCACCATCCTTGTGAGCTAAGGATGGGGAGTTTGGGGCACCATATAGGTCTGTCTGTCGAGTCATCAGCAGCCATTGCCCGGCCATCATTGGTCCTAGCTTGGGTGGAGAGGGGGCTTGGCCGCTGATCATATGTATATATGGTCAGTCTCTAGGGCATTGTTGTGCTTGATAGGTCAATGTCACTGTCCCTTGCCACTGCCATTCATGAGCGGCCTTTAAACCTTAAATATGCATAACTGGGAGATCTACATCTGTAGGGTGGAAGTTTGATTCAGATGTTGATAGCGTGACAATGACTTATCAACTTTAAACAATTCAAAAAGAGATAAGACTATAAACTGAGGATTTACTTCAGTTTATGTAATGCATATTTTACCGGCGCAATGTTAGACATGCATGCATTGCACTTTCATACCTATCTTCATAAAATCACTCGAATTGATATTCAGTGTTTTCCATCTCTTTCAAAGTCAAAATGTATTTCATTTATCTTTTAATCCAACGATTTCTAACACAGTTAATTATACAATTATTAATGCCTTGAATAAGTAATAACTAACGCATCATTGATATGAACAGTTCATATAATTTCATTAACTTCACCACTGAGAACTAAATGATTTTGTTGAATGCCTGGGGTCAGACATTTAGACATTTAGTAAGTCAAACAGACTATATAGAAACTGAAATGAGAATTTTCGTTGTTAAGACATACGCAAATTTGACTCTAAGTCGATGCTTTTTACCTCAGCCAACGAAGTTAGAAGGTGGTTATGTTTTCACCCCTGTGTGTATTTGTAACTTGTGAGTTTGCGTTTGTTTGTGAACAGCTTCCTGACCACAATTTCAATCATAATGAAACTTGCATGGATTAACTGTTATATAAAAAGCTGGAAATGATTAAATTTTGGAAGGTTAGGTCAAAGGTCAAGGTCACAGTCAAGCAAAATGTCTAATTCACGTAATCAGACATAAGTTTGGACATCGTTGTCACAGAGACTACAAACTTGGTTCATTTTCGAGTGAATGAAAAACCATGCCAATTAACACATGTTAAGGTCAAAGGTCAAGGTCAAGGTCAAGCATAAGGTCAAGAAATAAGCTGCCCCTCTAATTTTATTTGGAATTTGATTCTTTACGTTAACCAGCAGCACAAGAATTGACGTAATTTTGCAGGATCGGATAAACGACTGGAAAATAGTTTTCCCAGCCTGAATTCAATCTCCTCAAAAGCAATGTTTATAAAATTACTGTAAATATCCTATGAACCAGATCTTCCAACAAATGAAGTCTTCTCGCAATTTGGTCTCATATTATTTAAGAAAAGGTTAACTTCAGCTATTTTCCAAAAACTGCATCTCCACCTCCATAAAGCATCTATTTTCTTTTACTCAAAACACTAATATCATACATAAAATTCATGCAAATACGGAATTATGGAACTATGGAGTCATGGAAACATGGAATAA
>NC_090728.1:58628119-58645619 GCF_036898095.1 Palaemon carinicauda | reverse complement strand
GTTTTTAGAGAAAGATTGAATACTTTGAATAAGATAGGTCAAAAGATTAATTAAATAAAGAAGAGGTTACTAGAATGATATAAATATAACATCATTATTATCATTATCATTATTACAAGCCAAGCTATAAACCTAGTTAGAAAAGCAAGATGCTATAAGCCCAAGGGCTCCAATAGGGAAAAATAGCCCAGTGAGGAAAGGAAACAAGGAAATAAATAAATGATGAGAACAAATTAATAATAAATCATTCTAAAAACAGAAACAACGTCAAAATAGATATGACATATATAAACTATTAACAACGTCAAAAACAGATATGTCATATGTAAACTATAAAAAGACTCATGTCAGCCTGGTCAACATAAAAACATTTGCTCCAACTTTGAACTTTTGAAGTTCTACTGATTCAACTACCCGATTAGGAAAATCATTCCACAACCTATACGATATCACAAAAAGATAAAACAAAATGAGACCAAAGAAATTCAATATACTATTGAAGAAGAAACAATCAGATGAAAGATATATAAAGAAATTACAACGAAAATAGTAACCACACTGTTACAGTTTTACCGTAAAAGCGGTAAAAATCCAGGAATAAATGTTGACAAGTGATTAAAACGGATATATTGACGTTAAACAGTGCTATTACGGTCACCAACCCGTAAAAGATAATAACAAAATATGGTAAAAAATTACGGTCGCCTGTATTTTACTAAAATACAGCTAAGAACAGAATATTTTTACGGAGTATTTCATATTCAAATTACGGTCTTTTTTAACAGTGCAGGAGAACCTATAATTAAACTCGCAATTATGACAAACAGCTGACCAAAGTAAAATAGTTATTTCAATATGAAGAAAAGGAAATAAGATAATAAATGAATTCGTCGAAATTGAGTCCCAAAACGAAATCGTCGAAAAGTGGTCTGTACAAAAGCCTTTGTTGCGTTAATTCCCCAAAATCAAAAGAAGCTTGAAAATAGTAAATGCTGAAGGAAAGGAGACAAAACCTCGAGAGTTCATATAACAAAGAGAACTCGGAAAAAAGGGAAAAATCTTTCCATTAGAAGCGACCAAAGAGTAACAGCACAAAGATAATGGAAAAGATCAGGAGTCCATCAAGAGGTTGAGAAATGGCACATGAAAGGGGTCAATGAATAAATGATTTGGTGCAAAGAGAAGATATGATGATTTCGTTTTAACAAAGGGGGCCACAAAACGCAAATTAATAAATCAACTTGAAAGGATAGAGAGATGAATATAGAGAAATAATAGAAGCAAGGGAATAAGTTATCAGTAATGCGATTTACTTGTCATAGCTAACTCTATGATCTAGGATTAGCTAATTTGATGTCTAGGAAAGCATAGACTGGGGAAAACAGATAAACGGAATCCCAGTATGAAATTAAGATTTACCAAATAAGATACGAGGGGCGTTCGTTAAAGATTTCCCCTAACCCACTTAGGATTATCTGACTGAAATTTCACCTGTGTATTGATACATTAGCGTATAGGTAACTTGATAATTTGCAGCACTGAAGTCACTTCGCTTCCCCTTTTACAGGTGTTAGATCGAAGTAAGGAGTGATTATGGAGCCAGTCGAGTACCATGCAGTGATCAGGTTTGTATATTTGAAAGGTTGAATGCTGAAACAGACTTTTGATGAAATGAGACAAACTTATATAGATGCTGTCCCATCATATGATGTTGTAAAACACTGGCATCGCCAGTTCAAGTGTGGGCGAACATCTGTCGAAACAGTGCCCGTTTCTGGACGTCCCCATTCTGCCCTTAATGAAGAGGCTATCCATCAAGTAGCTGCCGCCATTTTGGAAAACCGCCGTATAACTGTTCGTCAGTTAGCCAAATTGTGAAGATAGGTTTAAGGTCTGCATAAGGTGTCTGCACGGTGGATTCTCAGGCTCCTTACTCTCCTTTTCAGCAGGAACGAATGGATTGCTCAAAGGTTCTTTTTGACATGTGACAACTAAACCAGGAAGCCTTTTTGACAGACTTATCACAAAGGATGAAAAATGGATCCATCACTATGATCCTGAGACTAAAGTCCAGTCTATGCAGTGAAAGCACTTTACATCACCACCCCCAAAGATTACAACTCTCTGCAGGAAAGGTCATGTTTACCGTCTTCTGGGACCAGCACGGAATTGTCAAGACGGATTTCCTGGCCAAGGGTACCCCAATTACTGGGACTTTCTATGCTTAACTACTGTGTAAATTGCGAGAATCCATCAAAGTCAAAAAGCACAGCATGCTGACCACAAGAATCCGACTCCTGCAAGACAATGCTCCAGTCCACAACTGGCATATCACCCTGGCAGAAGCTCACTCTTGTGGCTATGAAATTCTTCCACACTAACCCCCTTATTCTGCTAACGTGGCACCATCTGACTTTCACCTCTTTCCAACCATGAAGTCATTTTTTAAGAAAACACGTTTTCCAGTTGATGAAACAATGATTTCCAAGGTGGAGTCACGGTTTGATGGATGGTGCCTATGTAGTGAAAGACTTATAAGTGTTCCGAATTTTGTAGGTCTATGTCTATTGGAAGTGGGTCAGGGGAAATCTTTAATGAACGCCCCTTATATTACATCTAGAGTAATAGGAATTTTAGAGTCACTGGAATTCTCGAGTTTAATGGTTTAAAGGGCGATCATGAAAGGCAGAGGCAAGGGACAGTGACAATGACCTAGAAACTGATCATATATACATATGATCAGGCCCCAAGCCCCTTTCCACCCAAGCTAGGACCAAGGAGGGCCAAACAATGGTTGCTGATGACTCAGCAAGTAGATCTATAACTCCCCCAAACCCCATCATCCTTAGCTCACAAGGATGGTGAGGTTGCAGACACTACGGGAATCTCGAATCTGAGCAGGATTCGATCTCCCGTCCAGCAGATCGCCAGGCAAGAACATTTCCAATAGTTCACCACAGAGGGAATGAAACCAAGACAGCGCACGCAAATGAACACCTCTGGAAGGGAGAAATGTACGGTGAATAAATGAATAAGCAAAACAATTTTATGGAAACTACCTGGAAAAAACAAACAAGAAAATTAACCCAGAAGAGGAAGAACGCCAATAGAGCCATAAAGTATTGAATATATGCAAAAACACCAAACAAGCAATTTCAGATAAACTGAAAAGATGTAACAGGCAAGAGATAATCTCGCAGGATAAGTCGAAGGAGAAGTCAATTTCCACCCCACTCCTACCCCCAACCCCAACCCCCCTTCAGAGTGCAGACAAAATATTAGGCTCAAGAGAAAGTAAATTAACTGATGGCGAAAACTAGCAGAGGAACCAAACGATTATATGTGGTGGCCCATGTGGTAACGTCCCTGACGAAGCAAACGATTATATGAGGTGGCCGATGTGGTAACGTCCCTGACTGGTGAACGCCAGACTGGGGTTCGAGTCCCGCTCAAACTTGATAGTTTCTTTAGTCGCTGTAACCTCACCATCCTTGTGAGGGCTAAGGATGGGGGGGGGAGCCTATAGGTCTATATGCTGAGTCATCAGCAGCCAGTGCCTGGCCCTCCTTCGTCCTAGCATGGATGGAGAAGGAGCTTGGGTGCTGATCGTATGTATACATATGGTCAGTCTCTACGGTATTTTCCTGCTTGATAGGGCAATGTCACTGTCCCTTGCCTCTGTGATTCATGATTATTAAATAGCCTTTAAACTCACAAGAAAAAAAAACCAGTAGTGAAGGCAATGTAATCAATGGAAGAAGGACACAATAGCAGGAATGTAAGGAAGGAAATAGGTAATAGTCCATGGAAGGTTTTTAGTGGAAGGTATAAAGAGTATAAGGAGTAAAAGGAGCAACAATGAAGAGCAAAAGATGCGAGAAAATCTAGAGGGGGAAGGGATGAGGAAAGAATAAAAAACATTTGTTGAAAGAATGTGGAAACGTTTGTTGAAAGAATGTGGAAACGTTTGTTGAATGTGGAAACGTTTGTTGAAAGAATGTAGTAGAAACGTCTAATGAAAGAATGTGGAAACGCTTGTTGAAAGAATGTGGAAACGTTTGTTGAAAAAAAATGTGATAACGTTTGTTGAAAGTCTGTGGAAACGTCTGTTGAAAAAAAATATGGTAACGTTTGTTGAAGGTGTAAACGTTTTTTTGAAAGAATGTGGAAACGTTTGTTGAATGTGGAAACATTTGTTGAAATAATGTGGAAACGTTTGTTGGAAGAATGTGAAAACGTTTGTTGAAAGAATGTGGAGCTGATGTAGAAATAGCAGACAAGTAATGAACTTGAAGTAATCTTATAGGATAAAGATACAAAACCCGCCAGTCGAAAAAAAACTCGGAAAAATGCTTTTAGAAAATGAGTTCATGTTTTTTTCTTTTTTTTTTTTTTAGAAATTTCGTGGCGAAAAATGTAAAAAACATTGAACATATCAAAGAAGTGTAATAAACAGCGGTGGTTTTATAACATTTCATATTTACAGACGTTGTATTCAGCTTTTTAAAAGAATATACTCCAGTTTTAGGATTAACGACTAATGCATTAGCAGAACGGATTGAGGCCACAAAAGGGGAATAAAATGGAAAAAATACTCATTATATAATATTAAACTCCTCAGATCACTCGGAAAATGAAAAAAAAAGGAATCCATAATACTATTGTGGCTTGCGAGGGTAGTTTTAAGTAATAAAATGGGATCACCCCCCCCCCCCCCAACAAAAACATTCATAATACCACTGTGGTTTATGAGGGTACTTTAAGTAAGAAAGGGGAGCAACCTTTTCTCCTGCTTTGACCTGCGACCTTTCCATGTCAAACTTATTCAACTTTACTATAAAACACCTTTCTTATTATTCAGTATAAAATGAAGCTGCAATGGTATATTATAGTGTCTGCAACCTCACCATCCCTGAGAGCTTACGAGCCTATAGGTCTACCTCCTGAGTCATCGGCAACCATTGCTTGACCCTCCCTGGTCATAGCTTGGGTGGAGAGGGGGTTTAGGCGCTGATCATATGTATATACTGTATGGTCAATTTCTAGGGCATTGTCCGGCTTAATAAGGCATTCTCACTGTCCCATGTTTTACTATTCATGATCAGCCTTTAAAATTTATACTTTGCGTAGCCTTTTATCAGCCTTTAAAATTTAAACCTTGCGTAGCCTTTGATCAGCCTTTAAAATTTAAACCCTGCATAGCCTTCAATCAGCCTTTAAAATTGAAATCTTGTGTAGCCTTTTATCAGCCTTTAAAATTTAAACCTTGCGTAGCCTTCAATCAGCCTTTATAATTGAAATCTTGTGTAGCATTTTATTAAGTATTTAAAACATTGGAAATAGTGAACAAGTCCTAATATTTCAGAGGTCAAAGTAAGCAAACATGGTAAGTGAAAATCATTATAATTCATTAATATAAAAAGGTCACATTAATGAATGAATGATTTGAAGGTCTATGGCATCCTGACATCGAAGGTCATTGACGCCGATATAGTTTATTATAAATAAAGATTAAAAGAATATTCACTTAAAACCAGAAAAGAAAATATGTTATAAAAGTTAAATAGCATTAAGAAAATCTGCTTCTGATATAAATTTAAAAATACGTCACATTAATGTGTAATCAATTAAAAACAATTTATTCCTCCGTTTATCCGTGACTTTGACCTTATACCAATAATGGGTAACTTCACAATTCTTGTTATTATTGGAAATATAAGAATATAACCAAAAACAATCTATGACCTTTGAACTTCTTATTTCTAAGTGCACTTTTCCGTTATCAATATCACAGCTGATCAAAACAAGAAGATTACTTTACTGACATGTCATTTGACTGTAACTAAAAATTATATTATATTATTTTTACTAATTTTCATTACAATAATTGATAATGAGAAGTTTCCCAGTAATACTTTTAAGGTAACCTTTAACCTTTGACTAATTTCTTCTAAAAGAGGGGGACATCATTCTTGTTTACATTAAGTTTCTTAGCATTTCCCTAATCAAAAGAGAGAGAGAGAGAGAGAGAGAGAGAGAGAGAGAGAGAGAGAGAGAGAGAGTGAGAGAGAATAAAGTTAACTTCTTTATTTGGCTTTATTTTTCGATGTGAATGGAGAAAAATTAAGGAGAGAGAGAGAGAGAGAGAGAGAGAGAGAGAGAGAGAGAGAGAGAGAGAGAGATAAAGTTAACGTCTTTATTTGGCTTTATCTTCCGATGTGAATGGAGAAAAATTAAAGAGAGAGAGAGAGAGAGAGAGAGAGAGAGAGAGAGAGAGAGAGAGATAAAAGTTAACGTATTTATTTGGCTTTATTTTCCGGTGTGATTGGAGAAAAATTAAAGAAGAGAGAGAGAGAGAGAGAGAGAGAGAGAGAGAGAGAGAGAGAGAGAGAGAGAGAGAGAGAGAGAGATAAAGTTAACGTCTTTATTTGGCTTTATTTTCCGATGTGAATGGAGAAAAATTAAAGAGAGAGAGAGAGAGAGAGAGAGAGAGAGAGAGAGAGAGAGATTTTGTATTTTCGAAACTTTTTTTTTGGTCATTTCGTTTTTTTTTTTTTTTTTTTTGTCGTTTCGCGATTATTTTTCTTTAACAGCTTTTTTTTTTTTGGGGGGGGGTCGTAACCGTTATCTAAATAGTTTCGTAAATGTTTTCTGCAGTTTCGTAACCGTATCTTTACCACGTAAATTGAAGAGAAAGAAAGAAAATAAAAAATAATTACTTTAAGCTAAACATAAGATAGAGCTTTTCGACGTATCACACAAAGAGAGAGAGAGAGAGAGAGAGAGAGAGAGAGAGAGAGAGAGAGAGGAGAGAGAGATAATAAAAGTTCTACGTCTTTATTTGGCTGTTCTACTCCCATTTAAACCTTTTTTTCACCATTTTTAAATATAGGATAGGGGAAATGGCGAGGGGTAATCGAAATGATTATTGTGTCAAGAGAAAAGACGTGTCTCGACTGGGAACTGTCCGACATCAAAGGTCCCCTGAATCTTATTCCCCACTGAGGAATCGGACCTCTGAATTTTATTCCCCACTGAGGAATCCGACGTCCCTAAAAATTAGCTTCGGGGCAAGAAAGGAATAAGTTAAAGATTCGAGGATGATGAATTCATACCAAAGGATCGGTAGATTCCGCTGTGATGGGAGAGAGAGAGAGAGAGAGAGAGAGAGAGAGAGAGAGAGAGAAGAGAGAGAGTCTTTATTTGGCTTTATTTTCCATTGTGATTGGAGCAAAATGAGAGAGAGAGAGAGAGAGAGAGAGAGAGAGAGAGAGAGAGAGAGAGAGAGAGAGAGGATAAAGTTATAAGTCTTTATTTGGCTTTATTTTCCTCTATGAATGGAGAAAAATTAAAGAGAGAGAGAGAGAGAGAGAGAGAGAGAGAGAGAGAGAGAGAGAGAGAGATAGAGAGAGAGTAATGCCATACTTTGGCATAGATATAAACGATGATATATATTAGTTATTCTCGTAGTTTTTTTTTTATTTCCTTGTTTCTTTCCATCACTGGGCTATTTGTTGGAGCCCTTGGGCTTATAGCATCTTGCTTTTCCAACTAGGGTTGTAGCTTAGCTTGTTGTAATAATAATAATAATAATAATAATAATAATAATAATAATAATAATAATAATAATAATATTTAAATAAAAAAAATTCCCAGAACCGTGTTCTGGTAAACAAAGTACATACCACAAGCGTTCGAGAGAGAGAGAGAGAGAGAGAGAGAGAGAGAGAGAGAGAGAGAGAGAGAGAGAGAGATTGAGTAATATCATACTTCGAAATAGATAAAAACCCAGATATATGAGATTAATTGAATATGTATCACTAGAACTGGTAATTTTAATCAATGCAAATATCAACCACAATGGCATTTAATACCGAATTCTACCTTTAGTGTAGGGTGTCATTTTAATCTTAATTCATTTAGAATAACCTTTGATTTATGCAAGAAATGAGTGGGTATGATTTTTGGTTTCATAAATGGTAATCGAGAGCTATTTCTCTTTTAGTATAAACTGTTTGAATATATTTTTCATTTCAACAGACTGCGAGCTTTTATGACAAGTTGCAGTGAAAGAAGATTACAAAAATTCAAATAGATCGATACAAGCAGATACAGGATAAACAGGCTATCATTACGAGGGGAGAGTGATTAAAAAAAAAGAGAGAGAGAGAGAGAGAGTGTACGGGCGTGTGTGATACACGTGCTGTACAATGCCCTAGAGATGGACCATAATGCATATGATAAGTGCCCAAGCCCCATCTCTACCCAAGCTAGGACCAAGGAGGGGCAAGCAATAGCTGCTTATGACTCAGCAGGTAGACCAATAAGCTCCCCAAAACCCGCCATCCGTTTGCTCAAAAGGATGGAGAGGTTGCAGATACTACAGCAAACTATCAAGTTTGAGGGGGACTCAATTTCCAGTCCAACAGAATGCCAGGCAGGGACGTTTTCAATAGGCCACCTGAAAATCATATTCATGCGAATATGATTTACATTGGGCATTTGGTACGTGGTGTTAATACAAAGTTGCCAATGGCTGTATGAAGAAGCTAAATATATATATGCTTATATCTTTCAACATATGTGTACCGTACAAGTATCATGTACCGCACGCGTTTCATACACGCTCATACATTGTAACGATTTTTTTTTTTTTTTTTTTTTTTTTTTTTTTTTTTTTTTTGGGTCGCTATCGATCTCCTCTTGCACTGATAAACTGTTCATGACTGTATTTTCCTTCATCACTGAGTTTGAATAATGTGCCGTTCTTGACTGGAACGGGCTGTATATATACTCAATCTCCGTCCAAATAAAGTTTGTTGCACTCGGCTCGTCTCTCAGTCATCTTCTCAAGGCTCGCATGCAAATATTTCACAGGTGTGGCACTCCAACAAAAATGGATTTGTAATACGACAGAGTCAGTGAGCAATAAAATCAATTGTAAGGTTGGCAGGATTAGCGTGTAATTATTTTCTTTATGTGACCTAATAAAGCACCTTTCGCTTCCTCATTAACAGATTTGGGAATAAAATGAATTTGACATGTTTATGATCCATCGAAATGCAGGATTCTTTTTTCCATTTTGATAGCAAAAAAAGAAATTTACTTTCATACATTGTTTCAGTAATTGTCAACCTAAAAGTATATTAAGAATATCCTTATTAGAAAATTCAAAATGAGGAAGGGATTTAGGAAAACTGGAACTCTAAGAACACTGTACTAGAAGTCAAAATGGGAATTAAGACACTAACAAGAATATTTATGTCACCTCCTAAGCTAGAATATTAGAAGTGAATAATGCATAGGACTCCAAAGTTTTGTAATGTAAGGGATGATAGTGAACAGATCTAACATTTGAGGAAATGCTGATTGCCACACATAAATTGGGATTCAAGAGAATGTAGGGTGTCATTTTAAGCTTAACTCATTTAGAATAAAATTTGATTTATGTCAATGAGTGGGTATGATTTTCGGTTTCATAGATGGTAATAGACTGAAATTTCTCTTTAAGTATAAACTGTTTGAATAGATCTTCTTTCTCGAGGGAAATATTCCAAACATTTAAAGCCCATCATATATTTTCCATTCAGCCTTCAATACAAGTCAACTTCAAGCAAGAGATGTATAACTACCTGAATTTATAAAATACCACAAGCATCCTTCAATCCAAATAACCTACCTTTTCACCAAGTCCTTAAAAGCAATCAGCTCCACAATGAAAAGCATTCATCTAATAACCGACACAAAATTCACCGATATAAACAAAATATGGCAACTCAAGCAGTGATTCTGACCCTCCTCTCTCCTGCACTAATTCTTTTCTGCGTTTATAAAATATTACAGGCATCCTTTAATCCAAATAACCTACCTTTTCACCAAATCCTTAAAAATAATTAGCTTCCCCAATGAAAAGCATTCCTCTAACAACCCGACACAAAATTCACCGATAAATAACAAAAACTGGCAACTCGAGACCTAATTCTTTTCTCGATAGCATATTTAAGCCCAGCGCCACCGTAAACGGGAGTGTTTATGAAGGGCACTTAAACGTGGGCACACTGTCATCACATTAATATGCATATCCGTAAAGCGAGCACCCAGGCATAATGTCCCAAGCTTAGAAAGTACATTACTGTTATTAAGCTCAACATTGAATCCACGGGTCAGTGCAATAGAAGGGAAAAAAAGGGCGAATCTGAGTAGACATTTATATTTTTTTTCTCTTTATCATGACTACAGATATGTCCACAATTGAAGGGAAACTTTTATCTTTGTTATTAAAATATGAAAATATGAGTTATAATTATGGTTAATTATTTTAATTGTTTCCATACGATATGAAATGCTAATTATATATTTTTTTTCTTTTTTTGGGGGTGATTTTAGAACAACTTTAGAAAATCACTCCTTTAGAATATATGTGTATACAGTATATATATATATATATATATATATATATTCATATATATATATATATATATATATATATACACGCACACACATACGTGTGTATATATATATATATATATATATATATATATATATATATATATATATATATATACATATATATATATATATATATATATAATATATATAATATATATATATAATATATATATAGTGTATATATATATATATATATATATATATATATATATATATATATATATATGCCCCCTGTGGCCGCGGGGGCATATAAAAATTAGAATAGCGCCAACGTTATCCCTGCGTGTCGTAAGAGGCGACTAAAAGGGACGGGACGAGGGGGCTGGGAACCCCCTCTCCTGTAAAAAATTCCTGCGAGACATCGACAAGGAGATGGAGCTGGGGGGAGAGTGACTGCTCCCCGCACTCTAGTTTTGGGGTGTTTAAATGTGCGTGGATGTAGTACGATAGAGAGTAAAAGATGTGAGATTGGAAGTATGTTTAGAAGTAGAAGGATGGATGTATTGGCCTTGTGTGAGACAAAGATGAAAGGAAAGGGTGAAGTGATGTTTGGTGAAATGTCTGGTAGAGTATCTGGGATTGAAAGGGGAAGAGCGAGAGAGGGTGTGGCGTTATTGCTGAGTGAATGGATGACAGGTAAAGTAGTGGAATGGAAGGAGATATCATCTAGGTTAATGTGGGTAAGGGTTAGGTTGGGTAGGGAATGTTGGGCGTTTGTCAGTGCGTATGGGCCAGGTAGTGAGAAAAGTGAAGAAGATCGGAATGAGTTCTGGAATGATTTAACTAGGTGTGTAGAAGGACTGGGTAGAAGGAATTATGTAGTTGTTATGGGTGACTTAAATGCTAGAGTGGGCGCTGGAGAGGTAGAAGGTGTCATTGGTAAGTATGGCGTACCAGGTGAAAATGAGAGTGGTGAGAGACTGGTAGACATGTGTGTTGAACAAGAGATGGTAATAGGTGCTAGCTTCTTTAAAAAGAAAGATAAGAATAAGTATACGTGGGTAAGAGTGGCAAATGGAAGAGTAGTAGAAAGGGCATTAATGGATTATGTGTTGGTAACTAAAAGAATGTTTGGAAGATTGAAAGACGTGCACGTGTTTAGGGGTATGGCTAACGGTATGTCTGATCATTTTTTGGTGGAAGGAAAATTAGTTGTAGCAAAAGAGTGGGGGAATAGAGTAGGTGGATGTAAAAGGGAGGTAGTGAGGATTGAAGAGCTAATAAAACCGGGGGTAAAAAGTAAATATCAGGAAAGGTTGAAAATGTCATATGATGGGGTGAGAGTAAGAGAAACTGGTAATTTAGAGGAGGAATGGAAGTTAGTAAAAGAAAATTTTGTTGGGATTGCAAGTGATGTATGTGGCAAGAAGGTTGTTGGAGGCAGCATGAGGAAGGGCAGTGAATGGTGGAATGAAGGAGTGAAGGTGAAAGTGGAAGAGAAAAAGAGGGCTTTTGAAGAATGGCTGCAGAGTAATAGTATAGAGAAGTATGAAAAATATAGAGAGAAAAAGGTGGAAGTAAAGCGCAAGGTACGTGAGGCAAAGAGGGCAGCTGACCTGAGGTGGGGTCAGGGATTGGGTCAGTCATATGAAGAGAATAAGAAGAAGTTTTGGAAAGAAGTGAAGAGAGTAAGGAAGGCTGGCGCAAGAATTGAAGAGACAGTGAAAGATGGAAATGGAAGGTTGTTAAAAGGAGAGGAGGCAAGGAAAAGGTGGGCGGAATATTTTGAAAGCTTGCTGAATGTTGAGGATAATAGGGAGGCAGATATAATTGCTGTTCCAGGTGTTGAGGTGCCAGTGATGGGAGGTGAGAATGAGAGAGAGATAACAATAGAGGAAGTGAGGAGAGCACTAGATGAAACGAGAGTAGGAAAAGCATCTGGTATGGACGGTGTGAAAGCTGAGATGTTGAAGGAAGGGGGTGTGACTGTACTTGAATGGTTGGTGAGATTGTTTAATATGTGTTTTGTGTTGTCAATGGTACCAGTAGATTGGGTTTGTGCATGTATTGTACCACTATATAAGGGTAAGGGAGATGTGCATGAGTGTTGTAATTCAAGAGGTATTAGTTTGTTGAGTGTAGTTGGAAAAGTGTATGGTAGAGTACTGATTAATAGGATTAAGGATAAAACAGAGAATGCAATCTTGGAAGTACAGGGTGGTTTTAGAAGAGGTAGGGGTTGTATGAATCAGATTTTTACAGTTAGGCAGATATGCGAGAAATGTTTAGCAAAAGGTAAGGAGGTGTATGTTGCGTTTATGGATCTGGAGAAAGCATATGATAGAGTTGATAGGGAAGCAATGTGGGATGTGATGAGGTTATATGGAGTTGGTGGAAGGTTGTTGCAAGCAGTGAAAAGTTTATACAAAGGTAGTAAAGCATGTGTTAGAATAGGAAATGAAGTGAGTGATTGGTTTCCGGTGAGAGTGGGGCTGAGACAGGGATGTGTGATGTCGCCGTGGTTGTTTAACTTGTATGTTGATGGAGTGGTGAGAGAGGTGAATGCTCGAGTGCTTGGACGAGGATTAAAACTGGTAGGCGAGAATGACCATGAATGGGAGGTAAATCAGTTGTTGTTTGCGGATGATACTGTACTGGTAGCAGACACAGAAGAGAAGCTTGACCGACTAGTGACAGAATTTGGAAGGGTGTGTGAGAGAAGGAAGTTGAGAGTTAATGTGGGTAAGAGTAAGGTTATGAGATGTACGAGAAGGGAAGGTGGTGCAAGGTTGAATGTCATGTTGAATGGAGAGTTACTTGAGGAGGTGGATCAGTTTAAGTACTTGGGGTCTATTGTTGCAGCAAATGGTGGAGTGGAAGCAGATGTACGTCAGAGAGTGAATGAAGGGTGCAAAGTGTTGGGGGCAGTTAAGGGAGTAGTAAAAAATAGAGGGTTGGGCATGAATGTAAAGAGAGTTCTATATGAGAAAGTGATTGTACCAACTGTGATGTATGGATCGGAGTCGTGGGGAATGAAAGTGATGGAGAGACAGAAATTGAATGTGTTTGAGATGAAGTGTCTGAGGAGTATGGCTGGTGTATCTCGAGTAGATAGGGTTAGGAACGAAGTGGTGAGGGAGAGAACGGGTGTAAGAAATGAGTTAGCGGCTAGAGTGGATATGAATGTGTTGAGGTGGTTTGGCCATGTTGAGAGAATGGAAAATGGTTGTCTGCTAAAGAAGGTGATGAATGCAAGAGTTGATGGGAGAAGTACAAGAGGAAGGCCAAGGTTTGGGTGGATGGATGGTGTGAAGAAAGCTCTGGGTGATAGGAGGATAGATGTGAGAGAGGCAAGAGAGCGTGCTAGAAATAGGAATGAATGGCGAGCGATTGTGACGCAGTTCCAGTAGGCCCTGCTGCTTCTTCCGGGGCCTTAGATGACCGCGGAGGTAGCAGCAGTAGGGGAGCCAGCATTATGAAGCTTCATCTGTGGTGGAAATGTGGGAGGTTGGGCTGTGGCACCCTAGCAGTACCAGCTGAACTCGGTTGGGTCCCTGATTAGGCTGAAGGAACATAGAGAGTAGAGGTCCCCTTTTTGTTTTGTTTCATTGTTGGTGTCGGCTACCCCCCAAAATTGGGGGAAGTGCCTTGGTATATAGATAGATAGATATATATATATATATATACACGCACACACATACGTGTATATACATACATATATATATATACACACATATATATATATTTTTTTTCTTTTAATATATATATATATAAATTATATATATATATATATATATATATATATATATATATATATATATATACACGCACACACATACGTGTGTGTATATATATATATATATATATATATATATATATATATATATATATGTGTGTGTGTGTGTATATATATATTTATAAACATATGTATATTCATATATAAATATATATATATATATATATATATATATATATATATATATATATATATATATATATATACATGTGTGTATATATATATATATATATATATATATATATATGTATATATAAATTTCTACCTCATACCTGGGATCGAACGCTAGCCCCTTCTAATGAAAGGCCAGGTCGAAACCAACCATGTCACGAGAGCCCATAAAAGATATTGGAACCTGACCGCTACCAGCTGTCCGAGGATTTAACTGGCGAGACATCAGTCTCTTACCAGCGAGTTTTACCCAATATCCCGGGCCACCACGTGACACAATTGGTAGTAATTCATTCAAATTACCCCTAATGAGTCAATATGGATTAATATCAACACAACATCGTGTTCAAATAGAAATAAATTTCTACCTCATACCTGGGATCGAACGCTAGCCCCTTCTAATGAAAGGCCAGGTCGAAACCAACCATGTCACGAGAGCCCATAAAAGATATTGGAACCTGACCGCTACCAGCTGTCCGAGGATTTACCTGGCGAGACATCAGTCTCTTACCAGCGAGTTTTACCCAATATCCCGGGCCACCACGTGACACAATTGGTAGTAATTCATTCAAATTACCCCTAATGAGTCAATATGGATTAATATCAACACAACATCGTGTTCAAATAGAAATAAATTTCTACCTCATACCTGGGATCGAACGCTAGCCCCTTCTAATGAAAGGCCAGGTCGAAACCAACCATGTCACGAGAGCCCATATTATTATTATTATTATTACTATCCAAGCTACAACCCTAGTTGGAAAAGCAAGATGCTACAAGCCCAGGGGCTCCAACAGGGAAAAGTAGCCCAGTGAGGAAAGGAAATAAGGAAATAAATAAATGAAGAGAACAAATTAACAATAAAGCATTCTAAAATAAGTAACAACGTCAAAACAGACATGTCATATATAAACTATTAACAACATCAAAAACAAATATGTCATAAATAAACTATAAAAAGACTCATGTCCGCCTGGTCAACAGAAAAGCATTTGCTCCAACTTTGAACTTTTGAAGTTCTACTGATTCAACCACCCGATTAGGAAGATCATTCCACAACTTGGTAACAGCTGGAACAAAACTTCTAGAATACTGCGTAGTATTGAGTCTCGTGATGGAGAAGGCCTGGCTATTAGAATTAACTGCCTGCCTAGTATTACGAACAGGATAGAATTGTCCAGGGAGATCTGAATGTAAAGGATGGTCAGAGTTATGAAAAATCTTATGCAACATGCATAATGAACTAATTGAACGACGGTGCCAGAGATTAATATCTAGATCAGGAATAAGAAATTTAATCGACCGTAAGTTTCTGTCCAACAAATTAAGATGAGAATCAGCAGCTGAAGACCAGACAGGAGAACAATACTCAAAACAAGGTAGAATGAAAGAATTAAAACACTTCTTCAGAATAGATTGATCACTGAAAATCTTGAAAGACTTTCTCAATAAGCCTATTTTTTGTGCAATTGAAGAAGACACAGACCTTATATGTTTCTCAAAAGTAAATTTACTGTCGAGAATCACACCTAAAATTTTGAAAGAGTCATACATATTTAAAGAAACATTATCAATACTGAGATCCGGATGTTGAGGAGCCACTGTCCTTGACCTACTTACAATCATACTTTGAGTTTTGTTAGGATTCAACTTCATACCCCATAATTTGCACCATGCACTAATTCTAGCTAAATCTCTATTAAGGGATTCACCAACCCTAGATCTACATTCAGGGGATGGAATTGATCCAAAGAGAGTAGCATCATCTGCATATGCAACAAGCTTGTTTTCAAGGCCAAACCACATGTCATGTGTATATAGTATGAAAAGTAATGGGCCAAGAACACTACCCTGTGGAACACCGGATATAACATTCCTATAATCACTATGGTGCCCATCAACAACAACTCTTTGAGATCTATTACTTAAAAAATCAATAATAATGCTAAGAAACGACCCACCCACTCCCAACTGTTTCAGTTTGAAAACAAGGGCCTCATGATTAACACGGTCAAAGGCAGCACTAAAATCAAGGCCAATCATACGAACTTCCCGACCACAATCAAGGGATTTCTGTACAGCATTGGAGATTGTAAGAAGGGCATCACATGCTCCAAGGCCTTTACGAAAACCAAATTGCAAACTAGGGAGTAGATGATTACCTTCAGCAAACCTGTTAAGACGTTTTGCCAGAAGACGTTCAAAAACTTTAGATAATATGGGAGTTATGGAAATTGGGCGGTAATCAGTGGGACTTGAGCTACCACAAACACATTTACATAGAGGAGTAACATTACCAATTCTCCAACTAGTGCTAAAAGCTCCTCTTCTTGCTAACTTGCGCAAAATAACAGATAACTTTGGAGCTAAGAAATCTGCTGTCTTTATAAAAAACAAAGGAAAAATACCATTTGGGTCTACACCTCCATAAGCATCAAGGTCCATCAACAGAGCTTTAATCTCACGAGATCGAAAAGCTAAACTAGTTAGTTTAGCCTCAGGAAAACAGGAATGAGGAAGTTCAAGTTTTTCATTACTCTGTTTACTGTCAAAAACATCGGCCAAAAGGGTTGCCTTTTCCTTTGGACAGTGAGTGACTGAGCCATCTGGTTTGAGTAAAGGAGGAACTGTTGCATATTGGGTAAAACTCGCTGGTAAGAGACTGATGTCTCGCCAGGTAAATCCTCGGACAGCTGGTAGCGGTCAGGTTCCAATATCTTTTATGGGCTCTCGTGACATGGTTGGTTTCGACCTGGCCTTTCATTAGAAGGGGCTAGCGTTCGATCCCAGGTATGAGGTAGAAATTTATTTCTATTTGAACACGATGTTGTGTTGATATTAATCCATATTGACTCATTAGGGGTAATTTGAATGAATTACTACCAATTGTGTCACGTGGTGGCCCGGGATATTGGGTAAAACTCGCTGGTAAGAGACTGATGTCTCGCCAGGTAAATCCTCGGACAGCTGGTAGCGGTCAGGTTCCAATATCTTTTATGGGCTCTCGTGACATGGTTGGTTTCGACCTGGCCTTTCATTAGAAGGGGCTAGCGTTCGATCCCAGGTATGAGGTAGAAATTTATTTCTATTTGAACACGATGTTGTGTTGATATTAATCCATATTGACTCATTAGGGGTAATTTG